>NC_051182.1:93992135-94064148 GCF_013339695.2 Rhipicephalus sanguineus | reverse complement strand
CTGTCGTACAGTGTAAGAACTGCTGCGGGCATGGAACATCTGCTCGGTGAAGTTGAAAAACTGAAGTTGAATACTGAAGACTCTTCTAGCGACAGAGTAGGCGCGAATAACTGCTCGGTGCTCACATCACGGCCGATCTGTTCGAATTGTTTAAGGCACCGTAGCAGGATGCGACGTAGAAAGATGAGACACCGAAAATACAATTGTCCGCTGAAAAAATTGCTCAGAGACGACATTTATTCGATGTAATCGCACACTGAGATTTCATTTACCGAGTTCTCGTAAAATTTTCCGATTTTGGGTCCAGGGCGTAGCCAAGGGGGGGGGGATTGGGGGGTTCAACCCCCCCCCCCCCCGCAAGTTTTCAATTTTGCTTGCGTATATAGGTACGCACACGTACAAACACACGCACGAACATACATAAAGTATGTTGACCCCCCCCCCGAAAAAATTTGGCTACGCCCCTGGTTGGGTCAGTATCCCTTTATAACCGGCCGCGAAACTGTCTTGTAAACATTGCAAGCATTGTTGATGTTTTCGAGGAAGTTTTTTTTTCAATAACGTGTAGAAACACATGAGTACTGTTTTTCTAGAACGTTTTTTGTATCTCGAGTAAGTACGCTTCTTTGTACAGGCTTTTACGAAACGTGTTGGATTTTTCTTGGTCTAGATAAGACGGCAGCGGCTAAAAATTTTGGTGGTAGTATACAAATTACGCTGAAAACCCTCATTCGCTTAGAAACACCTATGCTTTGAAGTTAAGAGCAATGTAGACAGCTCAAATATTGTCACAGGGTCGTGACGTCGACGAAGGCAGCAGTGCAGCAGGTCCGAGATGACACTTTATTTGGCCGAACTTTGGCCGGGAACTGAAAGTCACACTATAGACAATACACTGATAGTGACGAAACAGAGCGTCGACCGTCGATCACCGACAAGCGGTCAAGCGCATCGGCTTTATACAGGCGCTATCGAACTTTCCAGCGATATCGCTGGTGGCGGCGTTATCTCTTCGACAACGCTGGAACATTCGCGTGCAGCACGCAATCTTACCAAAACGATCTACTACAATCGCGAAGCTTCTCGAACGCTGCTTCGCGGACAGCCTCGAGCGTTGATAAGCGTCCTTGCTGGTCAAACCCGAATACAGCAAAAATAAAACAAGAAGTGGGCGTGGCAATATAGACCAAACATCGATTCTTAGCCAATCAATGAACAACGCACGCGGGCCAATGCATACAGACGACCTAATGCATATCCACCTAAGTAAGCACCTAACTAGTACAATAATAAAGTTGCCGCGCAGTTGCCGCGATCAACTGCGCGGCGGACCGCAGCGTTATGCTATAGTTATGCCGTGGCAGCAGACGGACGCGCCGATAGTGGCGCAAGACGGAACTGCAGCGCCGCTATGTTCTCGCGAACCGCCGTTCGGACCACCCTCCTCCACTGGCGGAGATACGGAGCTTTGAAACTGAGTTTGTTCTAGTAACGTTGGCGAAGCTGCGGAGGTTCATCGGTAAACCGTGAATCTTCCGTGAATTCTGCCCAGTACATCATCACCGACGTGAGATCGGGCGGCGTTCATACTAAGTTCGATGAGTTTATGACGACTTGCAGCTCACTTTAATTTACATGTACGCTGTGAATTTTCATTGTTTAGAAAACCATTGCTTTAGAAAACATCTGGAGGTCTTTCCGTTAAGCAGCTGGCGTCTTTTCGTTTTGCTTTAGAAACATCTGGCGTTCTTTCGTTTTGCTTTTACAAAACTCTGGCGTCTTTCGGTGGTTTATTTCATCAAATCAACGGGCGTTTTGAACAAATTTTTATTGTTTAATCACGCACAGGAGAAATCTCACCAGGCACTACCTTGGAGGTAAAGAATGGCTGCTAATGGAATGAGAGACAGAAGAAGTCGGCTTTTAGCTAACGCTGCTAATTTTTTATTGTTCAACAACGCACAGGAAAAAATCTCCCACCGGCACCACCTTGGAGGTCAAAGCGTAAGGCTGGTTACGCACTACGACTACTAAGACTACGACTACGACTACGAGGGACGAACGGGTGCCGCCCTTAAGGAGCTTCACCCCCTATATGCGATTAACGCAGTTTTTTTACGCATATGTAAAGGTTTCCTCTGGTGCTCCACCGCGCAATCATACTTACCTTCTGTCATGACCTGGCAGCAGCAGCGGTTGCATCGCGCTAAATCGTTCCTCTAGTGTTCGGCGCAAGTGCTTTCGTGTTTTGACCCCGTGAAGGGAAGCAATATTTTTCTCGCAGACTTTAATTCGCCATATACACCGAGCGCCACCATGTCTTCTGTGTTCCACGCATAGCTATCACGTGCGTATTACTCACCTCAGTCGCATCAAAATCTGAGGAGTGAGGTTACGCTCTAGATGGCGAAATAACGTGGCACAAGCACTGAATTGTTTTTCTTTTTTTTCCTAGCACGGTGGCTCAATGTGATTACCCATTACCCATGCAAATCTTGAAAAATTCGCGCACTGTTGAGCATTGCGGTGCCATGCCCCTCTCGCAGTTTAAATTAAAGCAGAAAGCTTCTTGGTTCCACTTTTATATCATGCATTTCGCCTTCGTCCCTGCAGTCATCGATTTGTCTTTTCAGATCCCCAGGGTATGCCTTTCCACACGTTTACACAAGTTCGTGCCGTCTACCGAATTAGAGTAATAAAAGAAAGCGCTTCGGGGCTTCATAGGTCACGTCAAACTTTTAATGGCTTTAAAAGTTTGTGACAGCGTAGCTTGCTAGTAAGCAAAGTCACGCAGGGCGTATCGACCCAACGGCGTCCTGGTTTGTAGATTGAATTAAACACAGAGAAACACGCTTAAAAAATATTCGCCGGGGAATTTGTTCGCCCGGGCGACCACTGACATGCTTGACTCAACGCGGTATTCGAGGCAGGAAATGTGCGTGCAAAATAAATAACGTTGAATTGCGTCGGCAAGCTAATGAAAAAATATATATATTGGACTTCGTTGCGCACGACACTCTACAACCAGCCCGTTTCTCTGTAGCTGCTAATAATAATTTATCCAGTTCGTTTCTGTTTTATTGCGATAGCAATTATATGGACACTCTCGGCTGGTTTTGGCCGTCGCCGTCATGTCCCGTATATATAAATAAATAAATAAATATATATATATATATATATATATATATATATATATATATTTATATATATATATATATAGATATATATAAGCCAGAAATAAATATAATTCAGAAAAAAGGGTATTCCGCATCGCGGAATCGAGCGGGTGACCTCTCGCTCCGCAGCGCGCGGCGTTAGACGGATAGCCCACGAGGTCTACGTCTTTCAGCACGCTAATGGGAAGCTATTTATATACACCATTTATTTCAGCATGCTTCTTGGTCACCAGCTAGATGACGCGGAGGGCGCGAGGGGAGTGCCCCGCGCCCTGCTCGTTGCGATGCGCTCGCGCCTCCAGCACGCCAGGCGCACTTTGCCGCACAGGGCGTGGTCGCGTGCGCGCTCTTATGTCGTGAGGGGCGTGGTTTGTATGTCTTCTGCTGTCATCGTGATGTAAGCGCCGAAGTTACAGAACATGCGAAGGTCACTTCCCTCGCTGCAGCAGCCGCGTTTGCGAAAAGAGCGCGCTGTTGAAACAGAAAGAAGTAACAACTGCGACAGTTGTTAGTTCGCGCTCGTCCTGTGTATACCTGTGCGTTCGTTTAGTGTGTCCTTTATGTTTGAGCAGCACGCTTTAAAGGGGCCCTGCAACACTTTTCGAGCATGCTCAAAAAGCGCTGCCGATCGGTAGTCGAGGCTCTCGAGAACACGCCAGCCAAATATTATAGCGATGCGCACGGCCTGGAATTTACAATAAATTCTCAAAGTCAGCTGAAAATCGCTCCCTCTTCTCTCGACAAATGATGTATTAGTCCGCAAAATATGACGCGATTGTCGGCAGTTCCACCATTGGCTGATGTTATAATCACGATAACACCCTCATTATTACTTTCGTTGTTAATTTTGAGTTCAATAAGTAGATAATATGTACGTTTATATTATGTTATCGCGTTAAAAACACCGAACAAACATTAATATTAGCGCTTCCGGTCTCACCGACAGCTCGTCTGCTCGTAGTTGCGTGGTTCCGTTTTCTTCGCCATGCGCAGTGCCGAAAACGTGAATATTTCTGTGCTTTTGACCATCGCCGGTTGCCGTTGAGAGTGGCAGCCGTTCGAGTGTTGCCTCGTCAGCTGAGAACTGCATCGTCGGCACGTTCTCACGACCGACCGAGGCACGGGCGCAGCGTGTCTCCGATAACAATGCTAGCCTCCGGTAATGGCGGCGCTTCGGGGTCGTCTGCCAGTGCCGTCTTACGAGGCGGTGTATCGGAGTAGGGCCCAAACCGATCTCAGCTGTCATTCGTTCCAAACGAGCGCGCACGTTTGCTTCCATGGTTGGCAGAGTGATGAAAACACTACGGCGTTCGAGGTGCACACCCAACATTACCAAACCGACGCGCAGTTTTCAAGCACGCGCGATACACAGCGCGATCGACTCCGCTCGACGAGAACGACGCAAGCCGACCGGAAGTGGCGGCGCAGACCACGTGGTTGCGCCGAGACGCCAGAGAGAAAAAAATGAAAAAAATGCCGCCGGCGCTGACGTCGCCTCCTCGCACCTCCGCCCTCCCTCCCTCCCCTCACGCCGCGCGCAGCTTTCCGCGCGCTCGCTGCGTTGAGTTGAGAGAGAAAGCTGCGGAACGTGATCTCTCTAATTTGGTAACACCACTTAGACTTGACGGATTCGAAAAAATTTTGCGGCATATGACTCGTGAAGAGTCATACGTCAGTAATGAGACTATTCCAATATAATTAAGGAAGGTGTTGCAGGGCCCCTTTAAGTGTCGAGCGTTCGCTTGAACAGCGATAAGCTTTCAAGTTTTGCGCGAAGCTTGGAAAGAATGCAACCGAAACATTCCAGATGCTTCGAGGCCTTAAAGGACGACTGCATTTCAAGGTCGCAGTCCGGGAGGTGACACAAGGCGTTCAAGGAGGTCCGGAAGGAGGTCCCCGATGAACCCTGTTCCGGACGCCCAACAGCGACCAGAACCGACGACAACGTGGGGCGTGTGCTTGAAGTTCTGCGTTCCTATGGTCGATTGAGCATCCAGAAAATGCCTGACACCCTACACATGTCTACATTTGCGGTACATGGGATCGTGACCCAGGATCCGCGAATGCGTTAGGTCTACCTGAAGCATGCGTCGAAAGCGTTGACGGAACATCACAAATCGCTTTGAGTTTTGCGCTGTCAAGAATTGTTGAATTTGATTATATGTGAGCCGAACTCTGTCGTAACCGGACCTGGATGTTCGAGTACGACCCAGAATCGACAAGGTAGAGCAGCGAGAGCCACGCAAAATTATCCCCCCCGCCTCAGGAAAGCGCGAAGGAGCAAGTCTCGTATCCATTCGATTCTCACTGTCTTCTTTGACGCCCGAGAAATTGTCCACATGACTTTGTACCGCAGGGAAAAAACTGTCAACTCAGCGTTTTACGAAGATGTGATCAAGATATTGAAAAGCCGGGACGCGCGCTTGAGGGCTGACATCAACGACACGGTCAAGCTCCGCCATCACAATGCCCCAGCAGCGCGTCCTTCATCGTTACCAACTTCCTGGCCCCGGTTGCGCCCATCCCCCTTACAGTCCCGACTTGGCTCCGTGGGACTTTTATATTTCCCTTAAAGAATAGAGAGCTGAAAGCAAAGCATTGGGAGACCGTGTAAATCATCAAAAACCACGCTACAACGTCCCTGAGAGACACTCCCCTCGAGGATTTTCAGGGTGCCTTCCAGGCGTGGCAGACTCGTCTCCGCAAGTGTATTGATGCAGGCGGAGAGTATATTGGAGTATTTTAACCATTCGTGCAGCTCCGGTCAATAAACCTATTTTTCTCAGAAAATGCGCATTACTTTTATAATGGCTTACTCGGTGTAGTGAAACAAGGGAACGCACGGTCATTTGATAATACCGAGAGCAGGGATCTTTAAAAAATACCGACAAAGCGATTCAAGTAACATTTTCACCTCCATATATTTGCATCACCGTGAACGCTACTTAATAAAGCTTCAATATCCTGCACTCAGCAGTGGATTGTTATCGAGTGGTATTTCTTTTTCTGAGCAGCTCATTTTCCCTACATATCGCAGCTGAAAATGCAGTAAACAGTACTGGTTAGACAGCTCCATTCCTGTCCTCTTTGCCTCGTTCTTCGAGGGCTGATGCGCACTTTTGTCCGAGTCTTCTTCAGTTCTTTTTTTTTTCAATAATGTTTTCTCTTTATCTTCTATGATATGACATCACGTCATGTCAGAGAAATCTTTTGCAACATCGCTTCCTACTTTAGTGCAAACATTGAAAACAATGTGTCATATTACACAAAAGTAGTGTAAAATTGGTAGTTATTATTCGAAATATTGCTACTGAAAACATTAATAACTGTAGTTTTGTGGTGGTGCGTTTCGGTGAAAATTCAGCGCAAGCTCTTAGATATTCCTTGTATATTTACTCTCCATAAATACCCAGTATAAGCTAGAGCTGCCAGCCACTTAGATATCATTGGGCCTTCAATATTTGACAATACCAATATGCCTTGACTGGATGACCAAAAAAACTTAGACTACAAGCAGCACTGCCCTAACCACACTGTTCTTACCATTTCGATTATAACGATGACAGAATCGAGAATGTTACAGTTTTACTACATTAAAGTGAATGTTACATTAACCGCCTTAGAGCACCAACGCTTGATAACAAACCTGGATGTGCTTAGGCGTAGGCAGGTACTATCACGGTTTTCATCTGACGGAGACACAATGTAATAACATCTGAAAATCCCGCTCGGACATCGTTCTACTGAAGCCACCGTTCGTGCGAGCAAACACAATATCTCGCTCCTGTCCCCGCAGTAGTGTCCTCGTCGGGCGGATATGAGAATCCTTACGGCCGCATCCGCTGTATATAGTAGTTCTGAAGACAACACCGGTGGCATCATTTTCTCCTTTGAGGGCATAGCATCTTGCCTCCGGTTCAGTCGGCGAACAATTGCTTGTGGACTTTCGTTTCAGAACACGGAACAGCCCAGTAAAAACGTGTTTCTTTGTCCAGTGAATAACCGAACAGACGTCACGAAAGACTGCGTCGTTTCTATCGGCCAGGGGAACGTAATAACAAGGCCTAACGTAGCTAATTAGAGCCACAATAGAGATCACTGTACAGACTTGAGATCTATATTTTTACGAATAGCTCCTGACCTTCTCACAAGCAATGGGCCACAATGCTCTGGTTCTCCTGCAAACAGTATTACGGGGTAACTAAAGTTATCCCTTATCGTCTGGCACTATTTGAGTCATCTGTTGAAAGCCAGTCCGAGTTGCTCCAATTAGACAAATACAAATGTCCACTTTTAGCACACGTGAAATAGAGAAAAAAAAACAGACGGCATGGTAGTAACATTTTCTACTTCATGTGGACACGAACCATCCACACATTTCCTGACAAAAAAAAAAGAAAAGAATAAAAACACAGGCAGGAAACTCTCACAAGAGGAATAGACTCGGTATCTTTATCATTTTTTTACATTTTATAATGCGTTATCTTAACAAGCAACCTGTTTGAGGATGAAAGAAGTTGTAATGAGAAGCTAAGCCGCCAGAGAAATAAGGGGCAACTCTGAACGTGTTCTCGATCATGGACAGCGCAGTCAGTTCTCAGGGAATAGCAGGGGGTGGGAGGGGGGCTCGCGATTCCAGAGAGCACCAGTAGTTTTTATTTCATGTTATTTCAGCGGCGTAATCTATGTCAGTGAGTGAGTCGAAACTTCATTCTTGATTGTTTATGGAGATAGTGCGTTGGTCAGGCGACGCCGGGTGGCCAAGTAGATGCCGGGTGGCCAATTGATAATGATCGGTAAAGGCAGATAAGGTTTTGAGCATTGATTGTTTTTATTATTCATTTTTTCTTAAATATCCAACACAATTTGGCTGGTACGGTGCCCGTTTGGGAGTATACGTTTCAGATGCTCACAGATAAAAAAATTAAAATATCAGAACTATAGAAACACCAAAAAATCGAAACATCTAAACAATATGGAATACGCCTTGCAAGAATATTAACGGCACTCAACAACACCCACATGCACTACAGACATTACTGTCACTCTGTTCAACGGAAGACACGTACAATAACAAAACAACACATGGGACGACCAACGCAATACGTCACTGTTAATGACGCGTCACCAATCGGTATTTTATTATGTATTTGTATTCCTTTTTCGATGCTATTACATCTCCTTACACTAATTCCTCACACGGGCGCTGTAAGTATTGTGAATAAATGAATAAATAAGCAATAATTCACAATTGCTGCGTGAGTTTACATGATTTTTTTTTATCGCGGTACTGTTGCCGTCACTATAAGGACTAGTGAACATTCGTAAGTCTTGCTGCCAAATCATGGGTAGTTAGAGGCAACAACAAATAACATGGGTTGCTGTAATACTGGCTAGCAGGCAGGCAAAGGAACTTCATTATTATCCGGAGGCGGCGCTCGACCCCCCTTAGGGGGTGACACCTGTGGGCCACTCCCACGACGCCAATCTAGCTAACGCAATCACTTCAAAATATACCGGAAGACCGATCGCATACGGATCAGCTAGTACATACATATTTGAGCGTGAGACAGCCCGCAAAGACGGTACAAAGAAATGAGAGCACACAGCGACTGCGCTGTGTCTGAAAAAGCGCTAAACATGGTATCAGGCACACTTATCACAACAGGCAAAACGACCGTAAAGCTCCATCTTTTCACTTATCAGCTGTGCCTAAAAAAGCCTAATGTGGCTTTCCAAAACTACATAGATCTGACGAACTGCACGTCAGTTCTTTGTTATTGCGTGCGAACACTACATCGAATTTTGCTTTTATGGCGAGGAGCCTGGCGTTTTGCTTGAAGCAGTGCAGCAGCAGGAGACCATTTTGAATTGTTTGGCGATCGAAAATCAAATGAACTTGCTGTCATTAGCCATACAGCTGCCGTATATTAAAGCGAAGAAGGTTGGGCACGACGTTTGAATGTGCGCGCTTTTTTCAGACCATTCTTTTAGGCCCAATGAAAACAAATGATTATTCAGAAGGCCAAAACCCGAAAAAGTTCTATTGCAAGGAGATGAAAACCAGAACTCGGATTTCGTTAAATCAAGACGCTCTCGCGGTTCATAGACGTATTTCCTGGTTAGAACATTGAAATAACAAGTTGAGCCAACAGTCAGAATTGATAATTCGCCCTCCTTCGCGTGTTTCCCCAATTTCTTCAGATACATGTGCTTTTCGCAACATAAAGTTCGTTAAATACCTTCTTCAATTAACTAGAGGTAACTCACGCAAATCACTTGCGAAACATAACCTAAAGAGTAACTTCCTAAGTGCCAAGCAGCTGCTTAAAAAGATAGCATGTTGTCGACGAGTGCATGCAAAAAAAACACACAGAAATTATTATGAGTATATCCGGCTGAGCTGCTAACACATTAACGAGCTAGAAAACTTTGAGCCCGGGCCAACAGTTAAGCACACGAGCGCCCTTCCTACGCTTTAATGAACGCAAGCACAGTAGCGGACATAGAAGGCACCTCACGTGCGCAATTTCCTGCTGCGAAACATGGAGCGACAGAAGGTACTCTGTTGCACGTGACTCGCTCCTTTCACCCTTGCTTGACTTAGCGTGACTTTTTGCTTAGTTCTCAAATGGATCGGCACTGTTCTCCCAGTGCCACCCTTTCCTTCAATCCTCATACTGTCACGGCCAGCGTGCCCTCTTTGCTCGTAAACTCTTATTAAGCGTAGAGGTGATGGCTTGAAGGCCAGGCTTTTGCTCCTATAAAGACCGGTGACATCGCGGCAGTTGTGCTTGCCCAGTCCGGTAGCTTTCGAAAAGCCACTTGCAATGTCAACGGCGCTTCTACTGCCCGCCAGGCACCGATTGCGTACCCCTTGCTTTATTGCTTTCGCGCATCCAGGACAATTGGCGAGCCGCTGGGATCGAGTGAAACAAGCATTCTCTACAAATGTAGAGATATCGTGTAAACAGAGGGCAGTCGCTCTGATATTGGCCCGGCAAAATGGAACAGAACTCTTCGAAGCTGGAGGATTCGTCCGCTGGAAACCGGCGGTGTAAGAAAAGCTAACGCTTTACTATACCGTGCAAGCTGGCCTCTTTGTGTGGGGACATTTTGAAATGTCACTGAAATAAATATATCGGACAAACAGGCAGGTTCCTAAAGGGGTATTCATATGGGGGAGAAATCCTCGGGGGAGAAATGGGGATTGTGGATCACTTGACAACACCGTCACATATTGGCGAGTGGGTGTGACCTCTCCCCGCGTCCTCGGGGTATATAGGGACCTGTGGAGCGACAGGACCAACGATTCCTGCGCGGTGGGGAAGAAGGAGCAATTTCGTGTTAGCGCTTGGCGGTGCTGCTCCTACTGCAGCAGCCGTTTTGCACTCGTTTCGGGGGTGTGTTGACCGCAGCCACAATGGCCGCGATGACCAAACATAGCGACCATACCACTTTTTTTTCGATCGTTTAAGAACAGGTCTGCTTGTGTGACACCCTGTTCGTGGCCTGCTGAACCTAAATGCTGTGTAAGAGGTGCTTTTCAAGCAGACGGCAGAGCGCTACCACCACTATGGTCCACATACCGATAACTGATATCAACTTTTTTCTGTCGAATGTGGTTATTTTGATGAGCGATTTGACGCTGTTCATTTTCGTGAGCCCGTTTAACCCGTTTTTATGAAAGAACCCCTTAACGAAAAATAAAGCGTACGACATGTTTGCAGTACTTTAATGATGAAAAGCAGTAAATAATACGTTCGAACGAGATTTCTAGATGTTTGGTGCAGCGTCGCTTGCTCTCGCAGACTACATAGTTATCCTGCAGAAAGCTCCGCATCATTACACGTAATTTAAGCGCCATGACGAGGAAAAACATTGTAGCTATAAAGAGCAAAATTATCTGCATTGAACACAAACTTAGTGCCTACCGTAGTGTCGACTTTTGTTCCCACGATATTCATATACTTCTATAAAATCTTTTAACGCGCCGGAAGCGTGATTGATGCCTCAATTTTGAGCTGTGCGCTTGCGGAACGAGGATTTCTTTTTTTCTCCTGCAATGATAAATAATACGGCGTTGTGATGACAGCAGCGATCTAAACAGTTTCGGTGCACTCCAAAGTTTTAATAAAAAGCTCATACAGATTCTCTCAAGCATCAAGAGGCGACATCCTTCCGTTCTGGTGAAAAAAAAATTACTATTATAACTGCACTTCTTCGTTAACACAAAGCTGACCAACGTAGAAAGATGCTTCATTTCAATTCATATTACTCGACTGCATGACCGAAGCCTCACTAATTAATAATGACTGATGCAAAAAGTTGGGCACACTTTTTTCAGCAGAGATGAAAAAGTCACAATTTAGCCGCAACGCAAAGCAATGAATGCGGTAGCAACATGCTTGGAATCTCACAACAAGAACGGCAAGAAGCTCGAAACTTGCTGCGCGCTGCTCAGGAACAAATTACGCTCGAAAAGAACCTACACAGGGCGAGCGCGAGCTTACAACTCCCACAGCTCGACACTTTCAGCGCGCTGCTCAAACACAAAAAGAGGACGCATGAAAAGTAACGCGGCCGCTGGAGGGAGCGGACTGACCTTTGTACCGTCTGGAGCTTCAACGCAAACATTATGGTTAAAGCACACGACGTGAAACCTCCCCCCTCAAAAGATAAGCACGCGAGCACGGGCGACCATGTCCTGTATGTCAAAGTACAAGTCGTAGGCGCACATCCAATGCCGGTGAAGCTTTAGGAAGACTTAGAATTCGGAATCCAATTAGCTAGAGGACTCAATAAATTTGCGAGTCGCCAGGGCGCGTGCTCAGAACCCAAGCCACTCTTGCCTTCTCGAGCTCGCGTTTTCCCAAGACCCAAAAATCGATAACTACGTGGGACGCCAGCGAGACGATGCAAACGCAGCGCGGGCAATGACGCACGATGGCCCGCGTCTCGCATAATTTAATAGAGAGTTTGAGAATTGGGGGGCCAAGGAGCTTGGGGACCCAAGAAGCTTGCGAGCCGCCAGGGCGCATGCGCAGAACCCAAGCCACTCTTGGGCTCTTGCGCTCGCGTTGACCCGAGACGCAAAAATCGAAATTGAAAACTAGCGTGGGTTTCTAAGGCGTCTCACCAGCGAGAAGCTACAGATGCAGCGCGGGCACGGCGCAGTATGGCCCGCGTCTCGCGTGATTTTAAATTTCGTCACGCGTGGAGCTCCGTGTGTTTGACCCAACGCAGCCTGCGTTGGCCCAATTCTGAAACTCTGCTGATCATCCGAACGCAAGAGTAGGCTGCCCAACGCAGCTTGGGGGCCCAGCGTCTTCGGTCCCCAATTCTCAAAATCTCCAATTTCGCCACGTATGGCGTCCCGTGCGTTTGACTCAACGCCGCTTGCGTTTGATCCAGCTGTCAAACGACGCTGCTCCTCCGAACAGAAGAGCAGCCTACCCAACGCAGCTGCCAGGAGGGTGACGGCCTTTAAAGCGCGTCCTTCGCGCAATCTCGAGAGTGATAATGAACGCGCTGAACACCTCCTGCCTCTAGATGCCGCCAGCGGCAACTCTTGTACATTAACCCCCGTATTCAGAAACGCTCCTTGACTTGAACTTGACTTGCCACCGCCTCAAGGGAGCGCGTTTGCAACGCGTTTCTGCTGCCTTGGCACCGCTTAACGGCAGCGCGTTCCAAACGCGTTGAAGGCGGTGGCAAGTCAAGTTCAAGTCAAGGAACGTTTCTGAATACGGTGGTAACTCCCGTATTCAGAAACGCTCCTCGACTTGAACTTGACTTCCCATCGCCTTGGGCAGCGCGTTCGAAACGCGTTTGTGCTGCCTTGGCACAGCCTAAAGGCAGCGCGTTCGAAACGCGTTGAAGGCGGTGGCAAGTCAAGTTCAAGGGAAGGAGCGTTTGTGAATACGGGGGTAATGGCTTGCCGTTAGAATGATGGAGGATGTATACTTCATCGCGGAATAGTATAACGCAGCGCGCTGCGGAGCTAGCAGTCGCAGCAGGATCGCATCACCGGTATCGCGCTTGGAATACCTTTTCTTCTGAATTATTTTTATTTGTGGTGTGTATATATATATAATATTATATATATATATATATATATATATATATATATATATATATTCCCGGATATGCAGGCCCTTCGCAGTAATAAATTTCACTGAGAACAATATCGTCCTCAAATCTTCGTTGTCCTCCTCGTCATGGCGTTAGGGATGGTAAAATCGATGAACGATTAATCGATTAATCGATTAAAGGTCCACAATTAATCGATTAATCATAATCGATTTGTGCCTTTCGATTAATCGAATTAATCGATTAAAACTGTTCGATTAATCGATTACGACATCCCCCACTCCAGCCCCCAACCTCGCCCCTTGGCCGGAGCGCATGACTGCGAGGCGTGCTATCCTGAGACGCAGACCCTGAACGCTATCCTTAGACGCAGGAAGTTGCAAAGCCGAATACAACTACTTTTTCTGGTTCTATTTGGGATCCGCCAGCGACCTCGCGAAAAATGGCACTTTTCTTCAGTGCGGACTTGCGACAGCAAGAAGACCCGAAACACTGCTGGCGACTCAACATAGGGCACAGCAGCGTCGCTATTTCTTACGTGAAAGTGGTCCGCGCATTCTGGAAAAGACCGCAGCGCACGTCTCAACAGCTTCATTCCGCGCTTGGCCGTTCCTTCAGGCCCGCATTGCACTTTCGTCATCAGCAACTGGAGATACGTGTGGGAATACAGGCCACCCGTGTGGTCTAGTAACACTGGCCTCCCTCTCCGCTCGCCTCATCCTTGTGAGCGGGCGGCTTTTGTGGGGAATTTTCCCAGCCAGTTGGCGTCACCAAGATCCGCATTCATCCCCCGCGAATTTCTCTCTCGTGTTAATACTGATTAAATAACAGACTTCGTCAACATCTTAGCGTTTCTTGGAATGTAGCAGCTGAACATCTCAGCCAAGAGTGTATGAGCTGTGGTTGTACACCTTCACTTGATAACTGCATCGCCATCTGCACAAGCAACAACGATACGACCTAGGAGATTATTGAGGCAGTCGAAGTCGCCATGTCAGGAGATTCTCGCATTAGTACAGCCTCTATTGACCTAACGAAGAAAAGAGTCTGAATTTGTTAAGGAGACGCAGTGGCGTGGTTCTACACATGACAATGAGTAACATTTCAAGTGCGTTATTAATTCTGTTCCCTCCCCGTGCTTGCCTTGTAGTTGTTTTTCCTTTGCTGGTACCGCCAGCAGCCTCAGCAGCTGCGCGCTACTGGTCAGCGTATATGTATCGCCTTGGCTCATTATAATAATAATATCTGGGGTTTAACGTCCCAAAACCACGATTTGATTATGAGAGACGCCGTAGTGGAGGGCTCCAGAGTTTCGACCATCTGGGGTTCTTTAACGTGCGCCTAAATCTAAGTACATGGGCCTCAAACATTTTCGCCTCCATCGAAAATGCAGCCGCCGCGGTCGGGATTCAATGCCGCGACCTTCGGGTCAGCAGTCGAGTGCCATAACCACTAGACCACCGTGGCGGTGTTTGCCTTGCTCATTAAACAGTCCAAGATTACCTTTGCTTCAACTATTGTGTTATGACTTTTCGTTTTCATAATATTTTTCATAATATTTCATAATATTTCATAATAATAAACTTAGCAATACAGGCCTCTTCAATCATAGCACACACTAAAATGCAAACCAGTTAACCTAATCACAACGACAGCAACAGCGTCTTGAAGTAAGAATGAAAGAAATGAAAGCAAACACTGATAAATAAAAGCATATATTGCACATATATTGCTATATAAAATCCGGAAAGCATTGGCCGGAAGCAAATGTACTTTAGGTATTGGAGCTGCCACCGATAAGAACTCCCGGAATAACAGATGTGTGCCGTAGCATTTGCATACGATTGCGTCGAGGAGCAATGTTTACAACTCTTATTGGCTGCAAACACTTTGGAAACTGCATAGAGAACCAAGTAACCATAGTGTTAGGGACCAAGTGCTTCTGTAAAGCAACGTGACACACTTCAGTTCCCGCACGCTGGCGCGAAGGAAGCTACGCAGCCCGGAAATTCAATTTCACGCGCGCCGAATCGGTGCCTTGCCAGTATTGTACACCGGATTCCGTTTCTGTCTTCCGCGTGCGCCAAAAATTTCCTATGCGTACGGTGGCCTGACAATGGAAGAGGTGGGAAAAACACACTTCCAGGTTTACATTGTTAGCTCGCCACTTCTGTCCTGGTTTCCATCCCGGTGTTTCGTTGACGACGTATTTCGCGAAAGGCGACTGCATAGATGAGACCGTCGGAACTGCAACTCGGTTTCGCGTTATAACTTACACGTGGCGCGTGAAAGGAAGAATGTTGTGCAGCTTCAGCCTGCGGGCTCTCAGTCACAATACCGGCCACGGTGTGCGCATATGCTTGCCGTGCAGCAAGCGGTGGCTAGCTGAAAACTTATAGGGTGATCTGTTTAATTTTTTTTTTGTGCAGCTGCCGGGTAGAGAGAAAGCGGCGGAACCTGAAGGTGCTGGAGTCGTATACATGTGCAAGGCTACAGCGCAACCAATCTGTTTCCTTGTATGACCCAGTAGTCAGCCTCGGCTATTTACATGCCAATCGTGTAATTTACATTACACACGCGAAAAAAAAGAAGGTGCTACGCTTCAAGTACAGTGTCTCATCCTACATCCAGCGTCTCTTTACATATACATTCGTAGAGGCAAGAGCTAGAGAAACCGGTATAATGCAATAATTATTGAAGATTGAAATGTCAACACAACAAATAACCTACTTTTTGTACGAGTAAGTGAAGCATTCCGTTGCGTAGATTTGGAGAACTTTGTACTGAAGGTGGACATCAGATGCAGTATACTATATGCATCTATGTTTCCGTATTACAACTTCTTGGTTGTCACTTCTTCTTTCTTGTTCTAACTTCTTAGCAGCTTAAGGGACTGCCCTGTCATTATCTCGTGTCCCGCGTTGGCGTCGCGGAGGTCCCACGTTTGATACAGATAAGCCGAATAGGCTGCACTTTTGGAACGCCAGCGTCGCCGAAGAACTAATTCGTCTGTCCGAGCCAGCGAAGCGACAGCAAAGTACCAGCGTCAGGCGTTAAATGCACCGCGCTCGAACCCACAAACAGTAGAAAAACAGTATAAAGGAGACCATAGAACACAAATTAGATCATCAGAACAACGCAAATCAGATAATCGCAAGAAAAGAACAGAAAAGAATATAAAATGTCACATAATCACACAAAAACAATAGAAAAACACGCCATCTCCCGCTAAAGGGGACCATGAGCCGATAGCGTTTCGGCATGTCGAGCCCGCGTCTCAGACGGGGGAAGGGAGAGAATGAATGGAGAGGGAAAGTGGAGAGGGAGGTAGAGAGGGAAGTGGAGAGAGGGAAAGGAAAATGGAGAGGAGGAAGGGGGAAGGGGGAGTGGTGAGAGGAAATCGAGAGAAGAGCGAGAGGAGGAGTGGAGAGGGGAAATGGGAAAGGGAAGCGGAGATGGGAAAGGGGGTGTGCCATTTTTCGTCATTCTACGGAGAGCCGTTGTAAAATCCGAAGACTTCGTTCTAATAGAAACCGGGTTTAAGGACAATACGCCTGAAGATATAGAGCAGCGCGTCCCAACGCTGCCGTTTACTCCAGCGAAAAACCAAAAGCCCCCCGTGCCACGCGCCGTTTCTCGTCTCCCTCTTCTTCTAGCGCGCGCTATGTTTTCTGTTATTAACAGCCGTGGTACCTGCTAAACGCATGTAAGGCATTATGCGCCTTTTGTTGGTGCTGTGCCTGATGACGATGAAGAATTATGGCGGAGCGCTTTGTAATGGGTTGGAAGCATTCAACAACCTTCTCGCTGCTCAATTCGCATTGTGTGACGCCTGATTACAGAATTCGCGTTGTGCGACGCTTGGTGTTTATTTTACTCTTCTACCACGCTATATTGCATATGTTAATGTGGTTCCTTCCCGACATGAAGCCTGTATAGGACCTTTTTGCAAAGCAGTTTCAAGCACCGGAATGGCTCAGAGGTTGAATACTAGGAATACCATGCAGAGGGCCCAGGTTCGAACCTCGTTCCATCCTGGAATTTCTTTTTATTTCGTTTTAAATGCGAAGCATTTCTTAGCGAACTTCTGCGACTTTGACCGTATCTATCTATCTATCTATCTATCTATCTATCTATCTATCTATCTATCTATCTATCTATCTATCTATCTATCTATCTATCTATCTATCTATCTATCTATCTATCTATCTATCTATCTATCTAGCCGCCTACGACTTTGTGCTCTCCTGGTCGCTTGGTTAATCGAATGTGCACCAAAATTGGTATGGCGTAACATGACTATATGACGAACATAAATGACAAGTCATAACATGAAAATCATGACACGAATGTCATGTACAGCATGATTTACATGCTACGCTCATGGTGCGCTGGCGGCCGTTTCGCTAGCTTGATATACACCAAAATTGGTATCTTGTGACGTGACTGTGTGACGAACATAAATAACACGAGTTAACATGAAAATCATGACACGCATGTCATGTACAGCATGACTCACGTGCCACGCTCATGGTGCGCTGGCGGCCGTTTCGCTAGCTTTATATACACCAAAATTGGTAACTTGCGACGTGACCGTGTGACGAACATAAATAACACGAGTTATCATGAAAATCATGACACGCATGTCATGTACAGCATGACTTACGTGCCATGCTCATGGGGCGCTGGCGGCCGTTTCGCTAGATTGATATGCACCGAAATTGGTATCTTGCGACGTGACCGTGTGACGAACATAAATAACACGAGTTATCATGAAAATCATGACACGCATGTCATGTACAGCATGACTTACGTGCCACGCTCATGGGGCGCTGGCGGCCGTTTCGCTAGATTGATATACACCAATATTGGTATCTTGCGACGTGACCGTGTGACGAACATAAATAACACGAGTTATCATGAAAATCATGACACGCATGTCATGTACAGCATGACTTACGTGCCACGCTCATGGCGCGCTGGTGGCCGTTTCGCTAGCTAGATCTACCCCGGAATTGGTCTCTTCTGACGTGATCGTGTGACGAACATAAATAACATGAGTTATCATGAAAATCATGACACGCATGTCATGTACAGCATGACTTACGTGCCACGCTCATGGCGCGCTGGTGGCCGTTTCGCTAGCTAGATCTACCCCGGAATTGGTTCTTGCGCGACGTGACTGTGTGACGAACATAAATAACACGAGTTAACATGAAAGTCATGACACACATGTCATGTACAGCATGAATTACGTGCCACGCTCATGGTGCGCTGGCGGCCGTTTCTCTAGGTTGATCGACCCCCAAGTTGGTATTGCGCGACGTTACTGTGTGACGAACATAAATAGTAGGAGTTAACATGAAAACCATGACAAGCATTTTCCTCAATGACATACAAGACGATGTATGCAGCTCTTTGCTGGCTGCTTCGCATTACATCGATTCCCACAATGCGTGGGATCGCCGGCTTTTTTTTTCTTATTTCGAGCGATAGTGGTTACGGACACCGGCGGCAGCGGCGGCGGCGGAGAACTACGGCGCCAAAAACGGCCGGTGAAATGATCTCATAACAGCTTTCGCTGTAAAAAGCAGATATACACAAGATCAACACAAGGAAAACAGAGGCGAAGCAATGATCCGAAGTTCGTAAAGCTTCACTTGGGGTTGGAACTGGCTTACATTTCTTTAAGAAGTTTAAATCATTTTATTGGATAAGTCTGGCACTACTGAGAAAAAGACTGCTTTGTCCGTATATTTTATATCCTTCTAATGACGTCATTTCTACATTTCACATTGGTTCGCACTGAGGATTGCCTTTCTACATTTATCGGCCAAGGCAGCTACTGCTTGGACTTGACATAAATACACCTTGCTGACTGTTTTCAGATCGTTTGGTTTTTATAATTTACATGGAGATTTCGAAAATTGTCACAGTCCGCTGCCTTGTCGGATCTGGTTCATCCAGATGATCGGTACGGGCTCTCCAATGGGCTTAAATATTATTATTGCATGATTTCGTGGTACATTGGATTCCGACAGCATCCGGGGTAAATTTGACATTGGTGAGAGTCAGGAGCACGCGCAAATATTCCGCAATTTACGCGATGTGAATTCAGCACCCCATGTGCTAGAACTATACCAGTTGCTTCCTTGTGGCACTACTAAATCGGACGGCGCGTGTTCGGTGACGAAAGCGAAATAAAAAAAAAAGCAAAACAAAAACAACGCCCTCGTACTTGTTGCCCGTGTACCTATATTCCCCGTGAAATGAAGAAACTAAATGTTCAGGAATAGCTTACAGAGTCTTCACTATGGCATGCCTCGTAATTTATCATATCACGAACATGGCTCGTAAATCACGAGGAAAAAAGAATTCGCAATGCCCATAGACTGTCGCGCCACCGAGCGGAATTCAGGAGCGCTCTCGAGGAGGGTTAGTAGACGACAAAATGGCGGCACTATGCAGTCTCTCCCTTGTTCGGCTGTGCTAGCTTCACTGTTAACGCGTTGGCAAGAAGGAACACTACGACTTTGCATATTCCCTGCATCAGTGAACAAACCGGGCCCTCCGTGACACGAGAAATCTAATTCGTTCTTGCGAGACGCGAAGTTTTCGTGAAAATAACGTGGCAACTCGCGCTTTCAATGCTAGCCCACCGTGTACACATACTATCAGCTTCGCGAGGCTTTCTGTAGCCACCTAGGTAAGTTAAATGTTATCGTCTGACATATTCAGTTGAAGCTCACCCTGTTTTACTTGCATATATAATTGGTCAGTGTTTCTTGTAGTGCATGAGTCCCATAACACTGTATGCGGGAGGGAGGTCGCGCGGGCTCGCGATGTGCTCATGTATAACTGAGCGATCTCAGTTGGCGATACATTAAAATAGGGCCTCTATCCTTTGTCAGTAAAGCGATGTTACGAATCGTGCGAGCGACGTTTCAATCATTCGAGGACGCGTCTGCTCGACGCCTTTCGTGGAGCGAACGCTTTCCATCCACGCCGTCCTTCGCCAGTGTGTTGAGTTTCATAGCCACCGTTGCGCCGCTTGTTTTTGTACGTTTGTTGATAGGTGGCAGCACACTGCAAGCGATTTGCTTGTTGTTCGGTCTGAGAGCAAAACGTTCTCCGCGCCCAGACGTCTCTCTAATTGTAAACGTGGTGACGCGGAGTGGTCGAAGTCGTTCGGCGGAGGAAATTCTTCAGATTGCGTTCAGCAGTGATGTTGAAAGAAACCAACTTGACCGACGAGGATTTTTTCACTGGACGTAGAAGACTGTGAAAGCACCGAGAGTGACAGCGACGATGAACCACCAGCTGCCAACTCACGAGGAGCGAGTTGCACTTCACGTCCCCTCGTGCGTTAATGTTCTTTCACGCTCGTAAGTCACTTTGATTGTATCTAATGTATAATATCCTTGAGCGAGATCATAATAAAAGCATAGTTCCTCTTGTGCATTGCATGTATCAATATTGTGGATATTACGGAGGGCCGCATGCCGCCAACACGCTCGAAGCTCGACCAGCGAAGCGGAAATGGTTAGAGCGATGGAACGTGCAGTCACGGCCACAATCCACGCCTCTCGGCGAACTTCTTCGACGTTGCGAAAAGCATACGTGTGCATTCTTTTCGATATTCATGTTTCGATCGTGCTGATCGAACCTGCAACATGCGAGCGAAGTACACACGGCTTGGCTGTGACACAAGCGCTACTGAACGGCATGTAAATGCTTGGTGTTCCGTTGAAGACATAACTCCGCGTTTCCGACTGCGCAAGTAATGACGACGGGGTATTATCACAGAACACTTTTATGTTTGCGAGCCATCATCACGCGCAGCAGCGATGGCGCTACTCGCTGGTGGCCTACTACTGCGGCAAATCCGTGAGGCAGGCTCGGTACGTACTACCTCGGAGTGCCGTTGAGCTTATACGTCTGTTCTAGTTCATACAGGTTTATGTAGCACGCACAGGATTTCGCAAAGCATCGTTATGCACGGTAACGGAGCTGAAATATAACCTTTCACTTCGCAGCAAATAATTAGGTGGCGAGCACTTAGCACTTTCCATGGTTTGGGAAAGTATTTTAGTCTCATATCCATTTCAGCGCAGCTCATGACTTCATCCGGTGAAAGTGGCACGGTCCGTACGTCCGCACGTCCTATCTGTTCCCTATGCTGACAAACGGGTTGACCCTCCTCCTGGCGCCATCTGAAAAGCACGGCGCGCCACCTATAGTTCGTGGGCATTGCGAATAGCTAAACCTCTAAATGGTGCATTGTTCCACTTAGCAGTACCATATAGTCACCCTTGCCCCTTCGTGCCGTGCCTTAATGTTTATCGTCCGCAGGTCGCGGGTTTGATCCCGGCCGCGGCGGTCGCATTTCGATGGAGGCCAAATGCTAGAGGCCCGTGTACTGTGGGATGTCAGTGCATGATAACAACACCAGATGGTAAAAATTTCCGGAGCCCTCTACTACGGTGTGCCTGAGAACCATATTGCGGTCCGTGTTTGCACGACCTTTCTCACTGCAATCTCTATTTGCGTAAGTGTTGTTTGGAAATAAATGCGCATTCAAGACCAAAGTATTACTTTGTCTCCTCGGCAGACGACAGCTTTTTGCATCTTTGTTTGCGAACAGTGTGTCAGCACTCGCACAATATCGAATGCGTTGCGGGGACGCTTTCGTGATTGCCCATTTCAGGCAATTTGGAACGAATACCACCCTTAGCTCAATAAGAAACAGCACTATCTGTGGCAATTTTTACAGTTTTTTGAGGCAGAGAAAGACGTAAGGATTCAGCACAGCCACAAATGTATGTCACGAAGAAGTGATAGTAATCTTTAGAAGGTCGACTTGGGCTGTCTTCGGTGGAGTCGGTACTGCTCCTTGGAATTAGCGAATTTGACGCATTTTCGGGTTTGCTCCACACGTCAGGAGTGAAGCTCAGAAGTTACAAGCTGGGCTACCACGAGTGCAGACATTTGATCGAAATAGCAGCTGCAACTTAGTGGAGGATCCGGATAGAAGCGCGGATGGTGCCACGGTTTGAACTGGCGCATTACTTGTGCGGCACTGCAGAGATTCTTTTATTTGTTATACATGATGGCCCCGAATAGCGTTGATACGAGATTTCAAACGAAGAGACATGCGAAAACGAAACAGAAGAAATATTTGATTTTAAACTCCATACACTATTTTCTTTTCTTATACGAACTCGGGAGCGAGCATCTTCCATCGAACTCAATTTGTAATCTCGAGTTTAAGTGACCAAGGAAGGTGTAAAGGCGTCTTAGCCGGCGGCTGGCACCGATTACAGTATTTATTGGACACATGATTATGGTACCTGAAGAATGATAATGTGCACAGCTGCGGCGTTAGTTGTCGCTTATTACGGAGCAGGGTTCATCAATCATAGTTCTTGTCATCTGCGGGCTCGCATTCCTTTGGAAGACTGCCAAAGCAACGTCATTACCTTGCCTTCTGTTGGTTCCAGGTGAGTGTAAGCTACTAAGAGTGCGAATACGCTGTGATTGAGTATTGGTGTTATACGTAATTTGTAGGTTAGGGTACAAGATCACTTGCAATGAAATCATTATCGCAGAAGCATTGCCACAGCTGACTACTGACAGATTGACTGTGGCGAGTCAATCGCCCTATTCAGTGTGTTCATATGAGACCTGCGTGATTACTCGATGAAACCATAAATATTTTTTCTTAAGTAAAGGGAATAAATTTCATGTTGTGTGCATCACACTGAAGCAGTTCTCCGATGTTCATTCTATATATAGCTTTTTCTATATTTTTTCTATTATGCTGTTTGTTTTCTCTTGCAATGTGTACAGCTGTGTAAAATCCACTGCCTGCGCTGCCCTCTGTAGGCCACCCGGTTATGTCAAGCTGTTTGCACAACATTTTGCCTGGGGGACCGCCAAAAAGTGTGGCGAAAATAAAATGGATTCTGATTCTGAAATAAATAGCGTGCTCCGGTGGTTCGTCGGTCTATTCTGTGGTGTGCCAAAACATTTCCACATGAGAATGGAACGCTTCGATCGAATTCATAGAGTGAGCCTTTGTAGTAACTATGGATTTTGTACCTTATAATAGGGTCATAACTGGCGCTGGTTGCGTTAACATCCGTGTTGACTCTAACTTACACATAGGCTTGCCTCTTGTGTAAATAGCTTACTGGATGGGGCACCCATGCTAACTGGAAGGAGCGTCAGGACAATGTTCTCTGATGGGGACAGCGGCAGCGGTGGGTGGAGCCTCAGTTTATTCTTAGTCTTGTGACCGCCTATAGAACGTTTGCCCAAAGGGAGACCATTATATTATCAATGTACGGCGGCTTCTGTTATGTAATATCAACATGTACTTGATGGTTGATCCCACGGAGCGAAGCGTCATAGACATGTGGTCTCGTGTAACAGTGGATGCCGTAAGTACCGCTCAATCCAGGAGCACCGACTATTTGAGCTGAACTCTAAACCATCAATCTCTTTATTTCTCGGCCACTTGAAAAATGAAAATTTTGGCATGCGCGTAAAGGCGAAGGTAGTCCTCCAAAATATTGCGCCAACAGACATTTCTAAAATTTGCTTTTACGTTTAGTCGAGCAGACTTTCCTTGCAACTTCATCGGTGATTCCTGTGCTATAACTGTTCTTAATGCATCTTTATTTTGCAGTACGTAAGATTTATGATGAGGAGAAGTGATTACGACGCGTGTCCTTTTCTGTGGCTACTGCTGGAGCTGACCGCGTAGCCTGCAATTATTGTGCGGCATTTCACAGCCAATAAAGATCGCTTGTCATAATTCATGCACGAGCACAAATATCTTCTCCTGTAACGCAAATGCCCAAGCAATATCAATCTGCCCTCTACACCTAGACATCTCCTATACATGCGAAAGGCACTCAAACAGTATAATACTGAGGTATGCACCCGGCTGCGCTAGCGGAATTCTAATGTAGCAATGGAGAACCAAGGTATTCATAAGCTCACAAACGCAGATGGCAACGAATTTTGACGTCATGACGCAGGCGGAACAGCGGTACGTCTAATTTATATATTACTGGGCACAGGTCCACCTTTGAAACAGGTGTTTTGTCAATATAAAAAGACGCAGCATGAACGACATAGAGGGAGGTTATCATACTTTAATGCCAAGTCCATATGAGACTATTGTCGAAAGGAGCGATGTTCAAATTTTTCTACTTCCACCCACGACCATCAAAAAAATTCTGAGGAAAAAGTGTGCTTTCCGCTGTCAAAATAAGATACTATTAGGGTAATGAGCACTCTGTTTGGGAGATCGTTAAGCTGTCCCATAAATGGAGAATGGTAATGCCTATAAGGTCTTTCAAATACCAGCAAAATAGCGAGCGCATGTCAGTCGACCCCAAGTGAATAAACGGCTCAGCAAAAGGGTACGGCGATGCGCTAGTTGGTGTTGCATAGCTTGAAGTGAACATTAGCGCGTAAAACAAGGACGAAAAGAGCACGAATGACACCAGCGCTATATACTAACAAAAAGTGAAATCACGAACCTTGTAGGCGCTCCTTAGGCTTGCGATTACGAAGGTTTTAATCACTACTAAAAATATTCTACCCACATCTTTGTGTAGATTTGATTGTGTGGGGTCGCGCATACGGGCAGGTTATTTTAGGGGCGGAGCATTTTAGGGTATCGGCTTGTCGGCGTGTCATCTCGTCGTCAATAGAAATCAAGTTGACAAACTATGGTAAAAACAAGTGTATAATTAGTCGAAACCGGTTCAGAATAAACTAACATGATTTAAACTAATGTAAAATAGAGATATGCAGGATTTAATTGCATTAATTGACAGAAATTTGTGAAATGGGGTCTCAAAATTTTTTTCAAATGCCAAGTTTTCTCCTGTACAGCATACTTCGTAGGATGTTACGGTGTGTAATGCGAAGACAACTTACGCAGCTCTTCCATTCTTTTAAATTATTAAAACCGGTTAACGCAAGGAAGGGCGCCACCGCCGCAGCAAGGGCGCGATTGCTCCTCCCACCGTCACATCTCCGGCGCCAAATGAAAGCGCGCCGCGTGGCGAGAGAGAGCGAACGGCGCACGTTGGCTCCGAAAAAGCTCTTTCTGCGATGGACGCTGAACTATAATCTCGCAAGGAGGGTGAACGCGCGCTGCCGACGCAGGGCCGATGAAGACAATGTCGACGCAGGGCCGAGGAAGCTGAAACACCGGCGCAAATTGCATTGTTCGCACCTCCCCATATTTCACTTAGTGGAGCTGAAATATTTGCCAAGCTTCGTTGCTTCAAAAGTGTACTGTTTCTATATATTGCCTTGGTGCAATAAAGGAAAACGTTGTTAGTCAGCGGTAGTGTATTCGTTCGCTCTTCGTCCTGTTGTACGTGCTGTTGTTGACTTCAAACGGCTCAGCACTGGACAACGGACAGAAAGAGGGTACGGTTACAACAATACTGTTGTTTATACTTTTAAGGCGAAAGCATTAGATCTCGGAGTTTTAAGGTCGCGTTGGGACGAGGTCTCAACACCTGCACGTTCGCGACTGGTGGTGCGGTTTTCGGAACGTTTCTAGCAGCGAAGCTGCTTAAGCCGGTCGCAAAAACGTTGGTGTGTACAATGTTTGGAACATCTGTCATCATCATAAACCGGCACGCGCTTTTTCATTCTATTTACGGTGAAGTTGTTTATGCTATCGGTAAGTTGTTGTGCTCCGTATTTCAAAACTCCCTCAGGTGGGCATGCGGCACAGGCATTGGGAAGCCCACTACCGAGTACAGTAGGTGCGAGCGTTAATGAAACTCTGCTCGGCGAAGTGTTGAACGTGAAAGACGTGAAAGACAGAAAGAAATAAGAGATAGAAATAGAAAATAGCGATAGCTGAAGCAAGAAGGAGATGAAGAGAGAGAAAGAGAAAAAAATGAAGGCAGCTTCGCGCTAGTGGTGCCAAGCCTGAAGGAAGTGTGGAACTGCAGTCTTCTTTGTTTGTCTTTCCTCGTCTCTGTCTTTCATTTTTTTTTTCTTTTCCGTTTTTTTCTTTTTCTCTCTCTCTTTTTTCTATTAAAATATTCTTCCTATCTTTTCCCCTTTCTTTCTCTCTCTCTCTATTTCTCGCTGCTTCCTCCAAAGCGACGACGGTATACGACAGCACGGGCCCCTAAAGTGCTCCGCACTTAGAATGGTGTAGCTTGAACTAAGTCGCGCAAGGCTAGATTCAGCGAAGCTGGACGATTCTGAAGTCTAACAAAACAACCGATAACCTAGAAAAACCTAAGAACTAGCTAAAAGCCAGCATTGACCCAGAATCAATCTAGAAAACAACATAGCTAAAAGCCTAGAGCTACCTAGAAGCAATCTAGCATCACCTTGCTAAAAGCCTAGCAAATACTGAGAAACAATCTATCATCACTTAGCTAAAACCTGGAAACAACCTTGATGTAAGCTAGCAACAACCTAGCTAAGCCTACAAACAACCTTGAAGCATCCTAAAATTAACCCAGAAGCAACCTAGCATCCACTAGCTAAAGCCTAGCGACAACGTAGAATCAACCTAGAAGCAAATTAACACCACCTAGGAAAGCCTCGCAACAACCTCGACGAAACCTAGAAACAAACCTAGCACCACCTAGCTAAAGCCTAAAACAACCTACAGGAAACCAATTTAGACGTCCGAATCGTTCAGCTTCGCTGTATTCAAGCCCTGTGCGACTATTTGCAAGCTTCGCCACTTTTGTGCTATACTCTGTTTATCGTGACTCTGTACCACATGTGAGATCAAGGCAACTCCTGGCCCTCGTCGAGTGGTCAGCATACCGAATGGAATGACCTGGGGGTAGCCACGGCTCAATGATGATTGCGAAGTCGTACATTGGCCTAACCTTGTCCAGCGGTACCCTCAACAGGGTGCGCTCTCGTCTCGCGTCCTGCAGTGATTCGTCACTTGTGCGCGACAGCAGTGCCGATGAAGTGGGGTGCAGCTTTAGTACTGACCGAAACGCAGGACTGCTATGAGGCAACGGCTTCCGTTATGGACACTTGCAAACCGACGAATAAGTACCAAGACTCTCTGGCTAAGGCAAACACCGAATAGACGCATCGTCTGCCACATTTGCTGCGACGGGGGGCCGCTCCAGCATTTAAACGGAGTCGCATTGCTTCTTAAGACGAGCTGTCGGAGTTTCATGCTTCGGGGCCTGTCCACAAAGTGGCCGTTAAGCCACTAGCTTGCTTCGATATTGCAGTGTTCTCAAACCGTGCACTTCAACATGCTCTGAATCACTGCCTGATACGAGCACATTTCAAAGGTTTGACAGCTGCTAATCCAGGAACATTGCATCTGTCTCGCGCCCTTCATCCAAGATGTGCATCACGTACGCTGCAGGTTGTGGCCACATCTGAACACACAATCGTACCCATAGAAGCCTATTTGATATCGGGTTCCGACCTTGGTCGCTGTGTTGTCACGGGCGTGGATACAGGTGAAAACACAGGCTAGTAGGTAAAGTGTCTAACTTTTGCGTCACACCAAGAGGTTAGTTCGCGTTACATGGACAAAGTTCCTGCGTGTCTCGTCACTCTGGGGGGTCCTCGAACTTCCCCCGAGTGCAATATTTTCTACGAATGCTTACTGCAATTTCCACTCTACCAGTTATCAGTGGTTCATTGCTGCGGTTGTTCATTGCTGGACATATGCTCTCCTCCTGTCCGTATGTAGTTGATTCAACATGGCGGCAGGAGACGCTCTTGCACTTAAGTGTGGCTTGTGTAAATCAATAGACCATGAAATAACAGACAAGGGCTGTCCAACCAAACGAAGAGCCAGGAATACCAAGTGCAAAGCTCACCGCGAAAATTCCAAGGCTGCAAACCATCGCACTGCTAGTGCAGTGCCCACAACCAATCGCTTTGCTCTACTTGAAGAAGACGGTGATGCCACTCAAGCAGGAACTTATTTTGTACCGCCTAATCACTTGACAGCTTACGAGGGAGTGAAACAGTGTCGCCCCCAAAAGACACGAGATGCGGCTACGCTATCTTCAAACAAAGAAATAGACACGAATCCTGTCTTAGTTGAGATCTGTAGACATTTGGCATCGTTGCAAGAGGTCCGTCGTCTGTCGCAGCGTCGTCAACGCCAACGCCAATGCACCAACCGATCAAACACACAAGTGTGTGAGCAGGAGCATCTGCCGTGTCACCAGCCTCAACCTGTGGCTTTTAAAGACGATAGTCTTTCTTGGGATACTTAAAAGGAGAAATTTTGGTCTGTCTTTCTGTCTGTCTTTCTGTTTGTCGGCATGTCACTCGATTCAGCCACTCGGCCAAAGTTGAACCACTTGCCCAAGGGCCAGCCAGCTCGAACGGTTGACTAGGTTAATACTTGTGTACATTGTCGATCAAAAAGCAAACATTACGCACATCTGAGGCGCAACATCACTAGGTAAGTATTAGGTGGTGTGTTCCTTTAATAGAAAATGCATACATACGTAATTCTAAAGACCCTAGTTTCTTAAGATGCGCTGAAAATGCAACTGCGCTGAAACTTGCCTTCCTCCGTGCCCTCTGCACGAGCTTGTGTTTCGGTTTCGGTTCTGTATTGCACTGTACGAATGCCATGGGGCGCCGCTCTGGCATTCCTGTTTTACCCAGGCGACGTATAAATAAAAGAGTGTGTAGAGAGTTACTCGTTGAGTGCGGGACGTTTCTTCTGCTTCAGCGCTCCGCGTCAAACCGCGTGTTCGGGCTGGCTGGCGTCCCCGCCGGTCGCGTTGGTCACCGCCGGTCTTCGCCTGCGGCTGCGCCGGGACTACCAGCCCGCAACACAGGACTCATGTCTCCCGACGTATTGCCAGATGGCGTCCATATGTCACGCAGCGCCTCTTCTATCGTCTTTAGACGACATTTTCAGCGAAGCACGCAGATACGCGGCCAATTTTTTACCCTCGTACCTTATCTGCAACGGAGCTCTCGCAGTTTTTAGTCAAACAACTGCAAAACATATTGGTGGTTCTAGCAGTCAATCTTCCAAAATGACGTTCTAGGTAATCGACCACTCTCCCTGGGGATCTACAATGGAACTGCTGTGGTTTGAAAACAAAGTTTGGTGGAGACCAACGCTCTACGAGGTTTTTACGGTTTTAACGCATATACAAACCCCTCTATTGTAGACCAGCGCTGCGGCGCTCCCGGCTGCACCCCTGGAGAAGTGGACTGTATCACCAACAAATTTCCACTGTCATCCATCCCGTCGTCACAATGACGCAATTGGTGGCAGGAAATGGTTACCGTGTTTTTTCGACTCCATTGTACTGAACTGATTCTGCAATCTTATTATGGGGGACCGTACAGTGGGCAGAACTCGCACACTAATATCGGATGCCTGGGTAATCTGCGTCATACCTACCCTATTCTGGGTGACCGTTATTAATGGCGGGGAACGTTAATGCTCCCCATATGGCCTGGATTTACCCCACTACGAGCCAAAAGGTTCAAACTCTAATAGAAACATTCGTCCACGGACAGTGCTAGGTACTGAATTCACCAGACACATCAACTCGGCACCGCGACAATGCGAGTGGGGTAGTTCTTGGGCCTTCAGATACGAACAGCCAACTCATAGACAAGAGAAACATTTGTGCACGTCACAAAATCCCAATTACACACACTTTCCTGGCCAAACAATACAATACTTCTTCCTGAAGTCCTAACGTTACAGTCCCCGACCATGCACACGCGAGCTCTCGGCGCGTCCTCACAGTCGGATGTCACTCACGGTACCGTCGAAGGGCAACGACGCAGTCGGCCAAGGTGCACAAGCACTGTGTACGAGGCCCAAGCACTCTGTACGAAGCCCATTAGTACAAATGTCACGCCCTGAGCGACTGGTTGTGCCGGACCCGCTCTGACGGGGCACCATGACCACGATCTCAGCCACTGGTTGGGCCGGACCCGAATCTGCAACAGGCTCAGCTGCTCGCCTTGGCCCGCACGTTCGTCCACCACAGGGACAGCACCACAGACCCGGTCCCCGGTCCGGAGCAACCACTCGTCCCAGGGACACGCCAAGCTCGCCCCGGCTGGTCTGCTGGCACCAGCTCGATCCGTTTGGTCCCTCAGGCCGAACGTACTGCTCTCTTGCAAGCTGGCCAAGTTCTTCCTCAGCCCGTAGACGTTCCGAAGCCCACGAGCTTAACGTTCATCTCCCTCTTTCGCGCACTCCTTCATCTTCTTCAGTTCCGTTTTGTGTTTCGGTTGTGGATGACCGTTTTCCTGCTTACTCTCCCGACATCACTTGGTCGCTTGTCCATGCATCGCTCAGCAGCAAAAATAATCAGATTGTTGAGGTAGTGACCATTGCGTTAAACACGTAGGATTGCACACGAATACTACAATGTTTGTGCCGTATGTGCTAAGCTACGAATTGGGATCCAGTGCACTGTAAGGTAAATGAGTGGATATCAGCACTTGCGGTGACCGCTCGCGTAGATCCATTAGACGGCATTCCAACAATAGTTCCAAAGATACCATGAGTACTTAGGTCGACGAGTGCCGCGCCACACCTTATCTTCAATTCCTACACTTGTGGGCAGATCATCGTCGGACAGAGAAAACGCTTTCTCGCTTCCCAGATTATTTTGTGAATCGGTAGAACTTCAATCAAGTGCCTGCGGTGACTCGTACGCATGAAAGGCATCTTTTTAACAAGTAACTGGATCCAATAATGTGCGTCGCTTGACCCTTCCTCTAAAACCTATTCGATTTGGCTTACATTTCGGGTGATAGAGCGAGGTGCACGAGCTCCTGATTCAGTATCCAGTGCGTCTGGGATAGATCCTGTCCTATTTGCACCAGAGGTCGCACGATCCTTGTACCGAAACTCCGAGAGTGCGCCCGCCACTTTCAAACACGCATTCTTCATTCCGAATCAGGCAAAAGCAGCCCCAAGCAACGAATATCTGGGAGGTACGGGGTAATCGTTTACTATGGCCGAACTGTAGGCGGCAATCGACAACCGTTTGGTCCACGCGTTCATGGGATACCATATGAAGCTTACAAAAACAGGGAAGGACCGGTACTTATGTGGCTTCTGGATACCAATAATGTTGTCTGGATATTGGGAGAATCCAAGAACTCGTATCGCGGGGCAACTGGTATACTCGGTTGTCCAGCCTCGATTGGTGTACCAAGCACGGTTTCTGCGCTTGACCAAATCAGAGTAGCTGCGATTAAAAAGCCTAAATCGTGAAGCCATGCGTATGATCACAGGCCTTCCAAAGTACACCGATTCCGACACTACAGGCAGAGACCGCGCAATACGCTGGGTGAGCTCATTTTATCAGACTCAATGGAATGATGATAAGGCACATCAATGTTCGTGCGGCTGCTGCCTTAACGTATAATACATGGACCCTAAAGATCCTTTGCTTGACGAACCTTCCTTGTTATTGCCCCCATGGGATCATTGCTAAGTCAACACTTGAGCCACATGGATGCACCCGTCTTGAGGTGAATGGAAACACTATTTATAAGTTACACCCCATCCTTCCGCCCTCATTTTTGGTACCTCAGAAAGCTGAACTAAGAGCATGTGTGGACGCCGGGCTGACATCGTCCATACTGCAGACCTTCTTAGTCTGCCCTTCTTACCCATATGTCGACCAGACGTGCTCTTTACGTTAGAGTCCCCATTACATCCGTACTATCAGAGTCAGATGCTCTCTGTGGTGGCCTTGCCGTACTTCAAACGTTCGTCGAGATGCAACCCCCATCAAGTGTTATCATTTACATAGACTCGACGCAGGCTGTCCGCACAATCCGCCGCGTGGTCACTCTGTGGGTGGAGCAACGCGATTTCACTGTTGCGTTGCAGCTTATCCATTCTCTGTTTGGGTGTGTTGGATTCGCCCATCTAGCCATTTGCTGGCTGATTCCACCTTATATTGTGCAACGGTCGTGTGCCCCTTAACTCTGCTCCTGCTTCTATCCTCTGACACTGTGGACAAGTACAAAGGAAATCTTCGGCGCACTACGTGAGCTCTCAAACCTACGCGCGGTCATAATATCCCGAGTGGACTCGCGAATAGGATGTATCGCTCTGAAGAGCTGTGTGTGTGCAGCTGTGACGATTTCAATCCCTGCGAAGGGAGGTACACCGAAACACCTTCGAGCTGCCCACTTTGTTCTGCGCCAGTGCGGGATGCAGACCTGAACCACCTTTTAGGGACATGCCCTGGGCTACAAGCCACTCCTCGATGCCGCCTGCGGCAGTGGATATACGGTCAACTCGGAGGAAGCACGGCTGCGCAACTTTGTGTGAAGTGTATTGAAGTCCTAGTGCAAGACAGCGCAATGAAAAAGGTACAGACATATCACGTGATCGCACAAGCTGCAATGACACTTTGTCTCTGCGGTGTTCTCCTGACAAAAGATAATGAAAATGAACAGCGTTCGCGTAATATAATGCGCCTGGTAAAATAGCCACGTCTTAGGCGAGGTATCTTAGGGGCCCGGTGAGATGTTTTGTTATATAAAGCGCTCTTTTTATTTTGTTTCTTTTTTTCGTCTGCTGTACATCGCTGTGCTGTTTGCGAAAATTAGAATATCCACTAAACCAATATGAAGATGTAAACGATTAGTTTAATAAACAAACCATGAATAATTTTTGTAGCGCGCACCTGACAAACAATGATGGCTAACGTCACCTACTGCTCGCTATGCGATGCCTAATATTGGATTGTGTCGGTTAAGTAACAGATAATGTCGGCTAGTCTTGCCTAACATGATCTACAGCGTTGCTATGGGCGCTACAAACGGTGCAGGGGGCCGCCTCTTTAACAGTAGCATAGTGAAGGCACAACTTTTATCGTACGCGTGCGGCATTCGAACCGCTGGGCGATGCAGCGTATTTTACGTTTGAATTGTCGGCGTGCCTCACTGGTTGAACATGCCCCTGGCGTGCTCAGGAATTGGCATCACACATTTTAACAAACAATTAGAGGAGTTCATCTCGCAAGCATTTGGTTAAATGGTGTAATGGAAACAATTTTCTTTTGTCGCAGCGCTTTTATTGCATGGCTTATAAGTAATGGCATTTGGGCAGCAGCAGAACACTGCTCTAAAACCTATTCGACTACGGAGGCTTTTCGAGATGACTTAACCCAGCGTGCACATGTCATTCGGCTCCATTTGGCGTGCGCTCCACAGGTGCCTCCGGAATGTTGTTACTAGTATGCAATAAACTTCCCTGCATAGACGCGAGCGACAGCTTAGGCTCTCCTATTGTAGAATGCAATGGTACTCCAAAGCGTTCACGATTTTCTCTAAGCCCAACAGCTTACCGATCGCCAACAGTAGGGTACACTATGCTCTAGACGTTTACATTTAAAGCTCGGCTCTGTTGCCCACCCTGTCTCGATGTCGTCCGGCTAAAACTCACCTCACGCGACCGCGGAGACGTGGCGTGCCTGAAGGCAGATTGAATAAACAAGTAAATAAAAAATTGAGGAGGTACGTAGCATGTAGGTTTCAGCTCCACTAATGCGAAACCTGTGCAAGGGCGAAACGTGCAGTGTGCGCCGATGTTGCAGCGAAATCACTGCTAGAGGCAATGGACACACAGAAGACCTTAGACACAGAGAGACCCGCAGTCCGCTTTTAGTTAACCTGCACGCTGCGATTTTATTGTTCAAGTGCGCAGAAGTGATATTTCTCACCGGCCTACGTTGTTGCAGGACAAGATCTAGTGGGTGGCCGGTAAACGGTTGTGCAGTGCGAGCAGTCGGTTTTTCAGTCAAGAAACTCGCTAACAGACGCTGCCTGCGTCAGCGTTGTCCCTCGTGGGTGAGGGCGCGTTCTCTCTTGCGCTCAATGAAATGGACCGTCACTACAGCAAACGACCATGCACGCCGACACACCGAGACCCTAAGGTGCTTCACCCCGAAACGAATTCTGCGTTGGAAGCCCTCACAAAGCCTGCATGTTTGCATGTAGTTCAGCTTCAAAGCATAGCCTCGTGCCATTCGCGATGACAGATTATGCGCGTTTGTTTTGCGAACGTAAGTTTTAGGTTAGCTATAACATAAAACATTGCTGTGTCCGATGAAAGTAACTCGTCCAGAAGAGTCTTCGTAGCGTTATCTCCAATGAAATTTCACAAGATTTTGAGATTTCTTAAGAAAACCAATAACACAAGACGGCTGCTCAGTAGTACCCGTAAAAAAAAGAGAGCCCTTCAACTGGTAGGGCGCGTCAGGAAAGCGCTAGTCATTTTTCGCTGTGCGACTGCACACAGAGCTTCTATATGTCCTGTCGGAGGAGCTCTTCTTCCCCGGTGAGTAAGAACTCCTTCGGCACTGGTCTGGTCCAAGGAGGTTTGAAAAGAAAATTTTGACCTCCTTGGTCTGGTCCCTTTGTGTTGGTCTGTGACAGACGCGTGAATCTTGTTTTAAAGACAGTCTTTCTTGGCGAACTTATACCCTCGTCACACGGGTAGTCTAACCACAGTGAAGTACGAGGGCCATTAAGTCTAACGGCTGCTGTACCTTGTCACACGAGGACCCTAAGCGCAGTTAATCCGCTAACGACCGTTTTCGCAAATGGAGGTAGGCAGCCCCTGTTAGCGCCGTAAACTGACAACATAGCGGCCCCCGTGTCGGTCGCGAGCAGCTCGGCTCCCAGCAAAATATCGAGCCAAAAGCGTGTCAACTTGACCGTTGCGACTCCGGAGGCGTTGATACGCGTTTGGGAAGATAAATTACCAGCTTTGAGGTACAAGTTTGTCCGTGCTGCAAAAATATCTTGTGCATTTCACGAGATTGATACACGGCTGCGTTCGTTCATTAAAGGGCCCCTCACCAGGTGACATAACTAATTTTAGTTAGACGTTGGAAGCTGTTGCGAGCGCCCAATAAAGAGCATTATGCCAAAAGAATGTTTCTAATCGGTCCGTTAGAAGCTGAGAAAAAAATCACAGCATATCCACGGAGTGAATGATGATGAGTGGGCGAAGCTGCGAAGGTTCATCGGTAAACGGTGAATCTTTCGTGAATTCTGCCCAGTACATATCACCGACGTGAGATCGGGCGCGTTTTATACTAAAGGTTCGATGAGTTATGACGACTTGCAGCGCACTTTAATTACATGTACGCTGTGAATTTTTCAGTGTTTAGAAACCATTGCTTACAAACATCTGGCGTCTTTCGTTAAGCAGCTGGCGTCTTTCGTTTTGCTTTAGAACATCGGGCGTTCTTCCGTTTTGCTTTTACAAAACATCTGGCGTCGTTTGTTGTTGGTTTATTTCATCAATCAACGGCGTTTTGACAAAATTTTATTGTTTAATCACGCACAGGAGAAATCTCACCAGGCACTACCTTGCAGTATAGAATGGCTGCTAATGGGAATGAGAGACAGAAGAAGTCGGTTTTAGCTAACGCTGCGAATTTTTTATTGTTCAACAACGCACAGGAAAAACCGCCCACCGGCACCACCTTGCAGGTCAAAAGTAAGACTGGTTAACATACACGCTACGAGGGACGAACGGGTGCCGCTATAAGAGCTTCGCTCCTATAAGGTAGCGGCCGTGCAACGCGCTGACTCGGGCTCGGGTCTGGCTCGGGCAGTCATGCGCACGTGACCATGCATGCGCATGACGTGTTCATGCGTATTGTGATGTGATTGGGGCAGGACCGCTCCAGAAAGAATCAGACAGAACGCCAGCGCACAAACACCACGTCCCACTTCTGTTACACCCTTCACACATGGACCAACACACATTACAAAAATGTCTAACAACCTATATGCGGACTAAACTAAGGAATAAACAGAACGTCCGGCCTACAGTCAGGGTCGTCGGGGTAGTCGCCTGGGCCGTCGTTCATGCCCCATTGGCACCTTTCAGTGGCGGAAGACGGTGTGGTTGTAGCGCGTCATCTGCAGTGACGAAGTCCGGACCCGCAAGATCGCCGCGTCGAACTTCAGTGGCTCTGCTGGAGCTGGAGCCGACGACACAAGGGTTCCGGCGACAGGGAGTTGTGCCCTTGAGCACCGACACTACGCCTCGGAAGCCCACGTCAGTCCTCCTGGACCAGCGGGGCAAAGGCAGGTTCACGAACCCAGCGTCCGCTTTCCAAGACCAGCGGGGCAAGGGCAGGTTCAGGAACCCGGCGCCAGCTCTCCTAGACCGTTCGTGTAGCGGAGGCTGAGCTGTCCATTCAGCTGGTGGAGTGTCGCGACGTGGCCGGGGTCGTACCTATGGGCCAGACGCCCAACGAGTTAGTCCTGCCTCGAACGACGAAGCTCGCGCACTGTCGAAGGCACGGGCCGCGCACCCTCGAGGACACGCCTCACGAGCTGCCGTTGTCTTCTTCTCGTCGGCACCGCACGGCACATACACGCACACATCACATCCTCTTCGCCACCGCACGGCACACTACCTATTCAATTTTCGGTTTCGTTTTCTATCCGCGCACCTCGTATTATCAAACGTAGGGTCAAGCGAAGAGGTCAGGGAAGGGATTTGGCTTGCGAAGGCTACACGGAGTGAGTGGCAAGGGTTTGAAACTCGCCTCCTCGCGTCATGGTTTCGCGCCGCGACAAATTGTTTTTTTCTCAGCTCGTAATGAACTGATTTCAAAAGACTTGCGGCATACTGCTCTTCATTCGTCAGACAACAGCTTCCAGCGTCTAACTGAAATGTGCTATGTGGCCTGGTGAGTATTATATTTCGTGATAGCATGTCGTGAACTTGTTCTTCAATGACTTTCCTTTCCGACTGCGAAACACGATATATGCCGAAGGGGTATGGCACCAGAACCGTGTGTCTCAATGCGGTGCAGAGCAACGGAGTGTTGACTCATTGTGTGGCGCAGCTGTCGAAGCGGCTTTGTGCTTAGCTGAAAGTGCCAATAGCGCTCCTGACTGCGCAGATGTAGGTTGCAACCGATGACTGCTCAGAAACAGCAAGAACTCGAAGCTGAAGCTCGTCTGGCGATGAAGACATGCAAAGTGCTGCGATGGAGGTCAGTGGAGAGGCATCTCTGGTCGCCACAGTCGTTCCCTTGGGAAACAGCATTGAATCTGCACTTGTCTTGCAAACAGATTGTCTTGCGATTTGCCGGCGAATTGGTGAGGTCACCAAACTACGTTTTTTGCTCGACGCCATGCTTCGAAAAAAGACGGGATAGTGCAGCCATCGCATCTAAAACACACACGAACTTTCAAACAGCTCCAAAAATGTACAACTATGTCCATCTAGCGGAAAACATCAAGCAATGAGGAGGAGGAATAAACTTTATTGAACGTATCAAGCAAACAGCAAACATTACATAATGTGCTGCCCTCTGTGACACATTGTGAATAACATGTATCCACTACCATGGCCTACGAGATGGCAGGCGCGCCGACCATCTCGGAGGCCATGCAACATATCATATCAAGGAAACAGCAAGCATTAGATAATGTGCTTCCATCTGTGAGACATTGTGAAAAACAGGTCTCGATACAGCCAGTGCTGGGTAGTATCGAAGATACACGTATCTTAGATACTATCTTTGATACTCTTGGCTATCTTGTATCTGTGTCGCGATACGTCTCGCAAGACGTGTATCAGTATCTGTATTTCCGATACATTGAAGAATGTATTGTGTATCTTAACATAAAAGATACTGGCCATCGTAGCACCACCGTGTGAAACAATAAACGTTGGCTGTACCTGATACTGCTGCCACTAATTTCTCAAGCTGATACTGCTGCCACTAAGTCACCAGAATAAAACAAAAGGCTGTGACATTATTTTATCTTTGCACCAGAGTTTTGCAGCGAGGATAGGCGATGAGCTGTGAGCGTCCCTGTTGGAAGCGGAGTCGCGTGGTGACGTTCGCGTCATCTCGATAGACAAGCGCGAGAACGTACGCTCAGGCCGACCTTTCGTTTTATCGCGTTTCTTTTTAGTTGTGTCAGTGCCGTGACACTTGGCACTTAGCAACTGTTCTGTGCGCGTAGTCCAATGCGCGCGGCGTCTTTCGCATACATTCTGATGCCGCCGTAGTGTCATTATCGAAGTTTCTTTTGCGTGGTGCTTCGTTACGAAGTCTGGAGAATGCAAGCTAGGGGGATTGCTTTGCATCTAGTGGCTTTCACACATGGGTGATTTGAAGGATCTCGTAGATGTAAGTTTGGCTTACATGCACTAAGATTAACTTATATGCAAAAAATTCGGCAGATCCCACGCACCGTGGGAGTCGATGTTATGCGAAGCATGCGGCGGGTAGGTGACTGTGGCGTAACCTTTTTTTTCTGAGCGATACGTTACGAAATGACCCTATGGATGTGTATAAGTTTTACACGCACACATATATATGTTGAAGAGCCGCATATGTGTTATATAACCAGTTGTTTACGGTTGGGTAACGCTGCCAATGGAAACGTGGGTATTACCACACAGGAGCGGTAAGCTGATACGTGGTGCTTATACGTGTCCCGAGAACGCACGCACGTTTCACGAACCCGTGTGGATGTGTACAAGACGTTATTGACAGTTCTTGAAAATGCATCATCACCGTGATCAGTGACACCAGCAGCTGTCATGACTTGTTATAGGATCCGGTCGTGATAATGGTGACGAGAGGTCCATGCATAGGTCGGCAAACTCACTCATGAGTCGACTCACTCAGACTCACTCACACTCAGATCGAGCTGTGAGTCTGAGTCTGAGTGAGTCCGGGTGAGTACTAATTTCGTGAGTTTGAGTCCGAGTGAGTCCGGCTGAGAAAATTTTCAGTGAGTCTGAGTCCGAGTGAGTCCGGTTGAGGAAAATTTTCGTGAGTCTGAGTCCGAGTGAGCTCCAAGGGCAAAATATATTTCATGAGTGAGTATCAGTGAGCTCCACACCTTTTTGCCGACCACTCGTTCTATCTGCACCTCTTCAGCATATTATCACCTTATGTCAGCTCACGTTTATAGTCCCTTGACTCACGCATACTTCAAAGCCCTAGAGTTCATACGCCAGCTCAATATTTATTGATCAGAGGTGAGTTACAGAGGTGGGGGGTGCCATGACCTGCCCCCGAAAACTCTTTCACAGGAAGTTCTTGATAAAAAAATTTCGTCTGAGTAATCCCTTTAAATAAAATTTCCTTACTGTATGCAACCACGGATAACTCATATTTGAAGGTACGACATCAAAAGCGCCAAGTAGAGCACCAATTATGCGAGATATTGGAGTGAAAAAGCATTGACATCATATTCGATAAAACCAATTATACGCTAACAGACTCATAGTCGACTCACTCAGACTCACTCAGACTCAGACAAAGCCGTGAGTCTGAGTCTGAGTGAGTCCGAGTGAGTAATAATTTCGTGAGTTTGAGTCCGAGTGAGTCCGGCTGAAAAAATTTTCAGTGAGTCTGAGTCCGAGTGAGTCCGGTTGAGGAAAAATTTCGCGAGTCTGAGTCCGAGTGAGCTCTAAGGGCAAAATACATTTCATGAGTGAGTCTGAGTGAGCTTCACATTTTTTCCGACCTATGGGTCCATGTGAGTGAAGTATGTGGTATGTAGAGCTGCTGGAATTCGTGGATGCTCGGTCATTTCGTCAACAAATTGTCGACCGAGCCGGTGACATGTCGGAACCTGAAGCCACCCTTCGCGTTCGTGAGGTATAGGCTATGGACGCTGGTAGGCCTGGATAGTGCTACGTATGCCAACATCAGTGGATGGTGTTTGTAGTATTCGTAGACTACCTGGGCGTATGTGGCCTACGTATGCCCAGGTAGTCTACAAAGCGGCTGTAAATCAATCTTGCATCATCCTCGGTCAGCATGAGGCAGTCGCCCAGCCTCGTAAGAAATGAAAAGGACACTGCGTTGTTCTGGTGGACGAAGTGCGCTTACGGTGCGGTGGTGTGGATATCATATGTAACTTTCTTTAATGTATTCCTCCGGGTCGAGCAATGCTTCAATATCTTGGTGAAACTTAGGAATACAAACGTAATGTTTTTAGACTGCTATGAAAGCGGAGCCAACACTGGAACTACAGACGTTAATCTGATATGGCGCCTGTATTAGGAATATACATCGTAGGAGCATCATGTAGTGTTATTGCTTTCTTGTAAAATTAGATAGCCAGCACTACACTACAATTGACGTTGCACCATATTACGCCTGCGTAGGCTGTTTTTCCAAACCAGTTTAGAGACCTGGCGTGGCTCGGTGGTAGAATGCCTGATTGCGGTTCGATTCCTGCTGCGATCCTAATTTCATTCTTTCCATTCGTTGAGTCAACGCTGCCGATGTTGGTTTTCCTTAACGCTCTAGCATTTAAGTTACCAATGTCTGTTTCTCGCCGCTCCTGGGTAGATATAACTGTCAATCACCTGTGGCGCATACCCGTACACCGCGGCCCCTGGCAAACGGTATGTGCCACACTTGTCTAGTGGAAAGGGTTTGACGACGTACGCGACAGGATTTTAACGTTATTCATGTCATGACCCGGCAATCACATTCGTCAAATCCTCTTACCCTCCCATGCAAATTCTGGTCTACCCCAGTTAAGGAGGCGATCATGAGAGCACCCAGACCTAGGCGGCTAGATAGATAGATAGATAGATAGATAGATAGATAGATAGATAGATAGATAGATAGATAGATAGATAGATAGATAGATAGATAGATAGATAGATAGATAGATAGATAGATAGATAGATAGATAGATAGATAGATGATAGATAGATAGATAGATAAAACGCTCAAAGTGCCAGAGGTTCGATAAGAAATGCTTCGCATTTAATAATATTCAACAGCTATAGCACCACCGGTACCGATGGTGGATCCTAACAGAAGAAGCATTCACATAACGACCGCTATCATGGCGTACGTCTCGTTTCTTTTATTCAAAGAGGTGTTAGCAGAAGTTATTTTCTCAGCTGTCCTTATTTTCCATCCCATGCATTACATGTGAAGAAGAATAAGGAAAACTTTATTCATTTCCGGCAGATTGCTAGGCTGGGCTCCCACCTAGGAGCTACGCAGACACCGTGTCTCCTTGCAGCTTCCCGGCTTGCTGGATCGCCCAGAGTTGCTTGTCCAGGCCCGCAACTGAGGCAGCGTAGTCCGCCAAACGCTACCGAAGGCCTTCATTGAGGTCGCGACCCCTAGTATTGCTGATTATGCAGGACATGCCCATAGGAGTGTGATCAAGCGTGGCTCTGATGTTACAATACTGGCATAGATTAGTTGGGTATAATTCAGGATATATGTGGTGCATGATTACGGGGTTCGTGTATGTTCGTGTTTGTAGCTGCCGCTATTGAACGGACTGGGCCTGATTTAGCCTGGCGTGTGGCGGAGGTTACTCCCGCCTTTGCATTCGGTAATTGAGAGTGATGTCACAGAATTTAGTGAGCCGATCATCCCATTGCCATACAGCCGCGAAAGAGTCCATTCGGGTGGCTGTTTCCTCTAACGCGGCCCGCAATGTGAGACCTCGAGCCACGTTGTGCGCCACTTCATTTGGATTGACCTCCTGGCAACCTAGGGGCGTGTGGGCAGGGAGCCAGAGTATCTTTACGCATTTGTCGGCCTCATGAATTTTGCCTGTATTTAGGATGCGAAATGCCTCGAGGGAGATTCTGCCGCTTGCGTAGTTTCGCACCGCCGTTTGCGAGTTGCTGATGATATAGTAGGCGTTCGTGTGGTATCCTATATAGTTTTTTTTCTGGCCTGCGTACTGCAATAGGCCTTTAACGTACTGCCAAGGTAAGCTCTCTGAATTATTCTTGCTTTTAACTGTCTGCATCATTTCTGCTACTGCTTACATAATTATAGTCCACTTGAATTTACTGCTTATGTAAAGGTGACGTTGAGAGCAAATATATAATAAACCGGGCGCACCTGGCGTATACAGCCACAAAAATTCTGCTTACTGCTAAGTAAAATCGCGAAATTGAGTTTCCATTATAATAACACAAATTATTAGGAGCCATTGTAAATATGTTAGCGAGTATATTCGAGAAATATTGTTATACCAAATGCTCCATTTTTCTCAAGAGCGTCCCAACGAGCCGTTTCACGTTATATTTTATAGGCACTGAATTTAATCCTCGTAGCTATTAGAGGTCACCCACCGCGGTGGTATAGCTGGGTTATGGTGCCTGACTGCTGACCCAAGGTCGCGGCGGCTGCATTCCGATGGAGGGAAAATGCTAAATGCCCGTGGGCTTCATATTTAGGTTTTACAATCCGAGGTGGTTCAAATTCCCGAGCCCTCCAACACAGGGTCTCTCATGATCATATCATGGTTTTAGGGTGTCAAACGCAACAATTATTATTACTTCTTGGTGGTGCTGCCTGTATCGTATTTCCGTGCTTATTCGATGTGCTTGATACGAAACGGCCTTTCTATTTTACTTAGATATATTTGATTTCCTTGTTTAGACTTGCGTAAATTCTATTACTGTTAGTAATCACCAGGTAACCGGAGCTATAAGTGGCATTAGTCTGAATAGCGGCGGTGTCCTGTGGCGTGTTGTGCCACTGTATACAATACGTCTGAATAGTTTCTGCGCGGCACATGTTCTTGATGACGTACACCTGTCCGGTGATCCGTTATTGCGAAAACCGTAATACGTTTACGGGCAAGGTAGAACTCAACAGTGGTATTTCCACCATCGTGCAGACGCTTCTTATTGAAGTTCTTATGATTACATGGCAACCCGCTAGCCGGTCGGCAAGCGCGGTAGCGGCTACCATCTATTACAATAGTGACAAGCAAAAATCTCTATCATCGAAGGGTATAAAGTGCTTTCATGTTAAGCAGATACAGCAACGCCATTAAGTTTTTTCGGAATGAAACTAATACACCTTGAGCAAGAAGTAGAAAACTTTTGAGATATTAACTCACATTCATTCAAATGAAACAAAATCGGTCGCAGTTAATACATTTTCAAGCGAACGTTTTGGTGCATAGGCGTTTAGTGCTACATTATATAGATATATAATAACAAATTTTCGAATGTATCGAAGTATCTAAGATACAATTGCAATCTATCGTATCGGATACAATCAGTGTTGTAGTATCTTCTATCTGTATCTCAAATACTTTTAGCCTGAGTATCTTGTAATCGTATCGCAATACAATGTCAAAGTATCTTTGCCCAGCCCTGATCTCCGAGCCAGCTCCTCAATCATCATTCATTTAGTGGATATATATATATATATATATATATATATATATATATATATATATATATATATATATAAACAATAAAGTGCTAACACTTGTTTTACATGCGAACTTTAAAAGTTCGCACGTAAAACATTGGAAAACCAGTATACCGTACAGTCAGGCGCTCCGCTTTAAGAGAATTTCCTGTGAGCATTCAGACTTTTATGCCAACTGCGTACAACTCCGTGAATCTTTGATTCAGCAGCAATACCCACCCCGCATTGTTGAGGATGCCGTCAGAAGAGCCGATGCGCTGAATCGCAAGGATTTGTTCAGCGCTAAAAAGCAACCATCCGTTCAGGCACAAAGTAATCTAGTTCTAACACACTCAGCATCGGTGCCAAACGTTCCTCAATTCTCAAAAAACATTTCAACATACTAGCGCAGAGTGCCATCTTAAAGTAATCTTTCCATTGCCACCTCGGGTATTCTTCAGACGGTCTCGCAATCTGCAAGACATCCTAACTTCATCTAAAACAAGGGTTCCCGATAATTCGGTTGCCGACCTTGCAAAAAACCACGATGCAAGGTTTGCGCGCATATGACGAGTCACACATTGCTAAAAGCACTGCTTCTGATTTATTCTATAAAATTAAGGAATTTTACGTGTGACACTTACAATTGCATCTATTTGCTCAAATGTTCCGTCTGCAAATTACAGTACATTGGACAAACCGAAACGCCCTTCAGATATGGGTTCAACAACCACAAGTGTCATGCTGCCACCATTCCTAACCTTCCGCTATCAAAACACGTGCACATTCCGGGCCACTCATTTGATAATATTACAGCTACAATCCCTCAATCTGGTTTCCGTTCCCACCACGAAAGAGAGCTTCGAGAATCGTATTTAATCTATAAGTTCAAAGCCGTCACTTGTGGTATGAATGAAAGCGCTGGCAAACTTTCATTTTTACCCATTTAGTTTCCCTAACACTCTTGACTACCCCCCGCTATTATTGCGCTATGCTTTCACGCAGATAGATTAGTTCCCTGTTTGAGCTTTGTCGGATCATGACAAGATGTTACAACCCGCGTTATGTTTATCGATAACTTGCTCGCAGTTGTACCTACTGACGTGCTATTGATGTTTGTGCCGGTGACTCACGCGTTTGTGGCTTCATCATTTTTTACTCATTGTTAATCATTTTTTTACTCTTTTATTAGTTTTGTCTTGCGCAAGTGCGCACGCGTGTATTCTCGGTTGTCTTGTCCTATCACGCGCACCGTTCCCCCCACGTGCTTTTAACAACCGCTTGCCAGCCATAACAGCGCTATGATACGTTACTGCGCATTTTATATTGCTGGTACCGTCGCAATGTTCGCATCACTCCGACGAAGGCCGGTCCCGCGGCCGAAACGTCAGTCCTTTACTGAACAATTGTTCCTTCGTGCATGATTTTTTTCAACTATATTATATATATATGTAGTATATATATATAATATAATATATATATATATATATAGATTATATATATATATAGTGTGTTGTGTGTGTGGTGTGGTGTGTGTGTGTTCTAAGTCAAGCACCTTACCGTTCGCCCACAGTAGGGTAAACCATGCTCTAGACGTTTAACATTTATAGCACAGCTCTATCGCACACCCTGTCCCGATGTCGTCCGGCTAAAACTCCCTCAACGACCGTGGAGACGTGGTGTCCCTGAAGCAAGAGCCAATGAACAAATAAATAAAAAAATTGGGCAGGGGTGAAGCATGTAGGGAAGGGTGTTTCAGTTCCACTAACGCCAAACCTGTGGAGGGGTCGAAGCATGCAGTGTGCGCCGGTGTTTTTCCGAGCAAATGCCCTACCAAAGGGTAATGAGAGACAGAAGACAGCTTAGACACAGAGATCCCGCAGTCCCCTTTCATGTAACGTGCACGCCGCAGATTTTTAGTGTTTTTAGTTTTTTAGAAATTTCCCACCCGCACTTCGTTGTAGGTCACGATCCAGTGCCTATATATACGGTGTGGCCGGTGAACGGTTGTGCAGCGCGAGCAGTCGGTTTTTTCAGTCAAGAAACTCGCTATCAGAGGCCTGCCTGCGTTGGCGTTGTCTCTCGTGGGCGAGGGATGTTCTCTCTTGCGCAGGAGGGGGTGGCGCCCTCTCTTGTGCTCAAGCAAATGGACCATCACGACAGCAGACGATGATGCACGCCGACACTCCGAGACCCTCAGGTGCTTCGCCTCTAAAGGAATTCTGGGCTGGAAGCGGTCACAAACCTTTTCCAGCAAATGTGAAGCCAGCATATTTGCCTGTAGTTCACTTTAGAACCATAACCTCGTGCCATTCCCGACGACAGATGATGCGCGTTTGTTCTGCGAACGTAGATTCTAGGTGAGGTATAGCATAAAAGCTCGCAAAGATCGCTGTTTCCGACGAAAGTAATTCGTCCAGATGATTTTTGGAAGCGTCATCTCAAATAAAATTTCGCAAGATTTCGAGATTTCTTAAGAAAACCAATAACACCAAAACGATCCGCAAAAACAAATGAGCCGCCTTAAACTCGTAGGGAGCGTCAGGAAAGCGCTGGTCGTTTTTGCCGTGCGACTGCACACGGAGCTTCTATCTGCTCTGTCGGAGGAGCTCTTCTTCCTCCGTGAGGAGGAATTCCTTCGGCACTGGTCTTGCCTCTTTGTGTTGGTCTGTGATAGGCGCGCGAAGCTCGTTTTCTGGTCGGACTGGTTTTGGTGGGCTGATGTCTCAGTTAGTATCGGCAGAAGGGCCATGTAAATACGCAAAATGTACATATTCACGTTTTGTTTGTGCTTTCTGTTTTACCATGTAATGTGCATTTATATACCTTTGTTTTTTTGTGACATTATTTTTGTATGTGTGCAAGTGTGCCAAACATGAATTGTGCGTGTTGCCTCCTCAATATTTCATGTGTTTATTTATGTCCATGTTCCCGAATTCTGTTTGTCTTCTCGTGATCGTATTTGTAGCAAACGTTATGTTAAATTGTTATTGATGCTAACCGTCTGTGATACAATAACTTTTGCTAAACACGTTGACGTTGTACCGTGCCTGGAGTAAGATGGCGTAGGTCGGGCTACCATTTGGCGACAGAATTCCCACTTCAGAATTCATTAAAGTACGGAGCACTTAACGAATGTTGTCATCTCATGTCGTCGCTAGGTGTCCCGCAGTCAAAACTATTTGTAGCATAGCCTGTTAGGACATATCGATATATAGTAAAGAATAAGAGGGTCAGAAAGGGAAGCGAGGGTCAAGAGGAGACAAAAAAGAGGAGAGGGTAGTGTTATATAGCCATGTATGACATCACGCGGGCAAAACTATGTATAGCATAGTTATGTGTAGTATAGTATAGTGAATGTGCCGGTAAGGGAAGAAGGGTCACGAGGTGGTACAGAAGGAGGGGATTGGATGAATCATAGCTTAGCCATATGTGGCATCACCCAGGCAAATGCATGTGTAGCATGAAACGATATTTAGCGCAAGGTAACACTGTCGGGCCTTTGGGCCCTTATCTGCAGCACGCACGCTGGAAACCCGTTGAAGCAGGCGCCAGCATAACACACGCTGCATTTGGCCATGCGCGTGAAGCGCGGCAGCGTTGGAAAAAGGATGGGAAGGTAAAGCATAGCATTGCTGTGTCTAGTATAGTACAGCCAGGGGCTCGAAAATAGAAGTGAGAAAGAGGAGAAGGGAAATGAGATGAAAGGGGGCCATTGCATCACAAATCAAGGTTTCCTTTCCCGCTATAGATGTTTCGAACGCGACGCTGAAGTGCTGGCGGAACGAGGGGAGGCACTGCTCCACGTTTCCTACAGCTTCACGTTGACTGGAGCTGCATATATATTTTAAACCTCTTTGTTCCAGACCCAGGTCCTGCGTTTAACAACGGAACGCCGTGGGCGGCTCTTCACGCGGAAAGCATTGTGGGTCGAGCAGACGGTGAAAAGAACGCGTGAATGGGGGAAGAGAGATCTCTACGCCGGTCGCGTTGGAGCGTTTTGGCAGTCGCCGGCTAGGTTCAATTCGACAGTGCGTGGAATTGGTGTTTAGGCTACCCTATTGTTCCGTTTACGGGTCTGATGGCGCTGGCCCGTAGCGTTTCGTGAAGGTGTGACTGACTTGGGTAGATTTACAGATAACGTTCTGTCCTCACCTTCCATAGCTTCAGAGTACACACAGGATGCCCTAGTACCGTCTTGTTTCACGTCTTTCACTTCTCGTACCACACCCTGAGCAGCAACTGTCCACATGTTATTTATATTTCGCCCCTTGTAGTGTGTCTAAAGCTTCAAGAAATCAAGGCTTCGGATATACGTCCTTGCGTGTGAACTTATTTAGCGCTCGGTAATCAACACAGAAACGAAAGGAGCCATTTTTTTCTTCACTAAAACGATCGGAGAAGCCCAGGAACTGGAACATCGCCGTAATATATTTCGTGATAGCATGTCGTGAACTTGTTCTTCAATGACTTTCCTTTCCGACTGCGAAACACGATATGGCCGACGGGGTATAGTACCAGAACCATGTGTTTCGACGTGATGCACAGCAACGGAGTTCTGGCTCAGTGTTGCGGCACAGGTGTCAAAGCAGGCTTTTTGCTTAGCTAAAAGCGCCAATAGCGCTCCTGACTGCGCAGATGTTAGGTCGGAACGGATGACTGCTCGGAAAGAGGAAGAACTCTGACCTGAAGCTGGTATGGTGATGAAGACAGGCAAAGTGCATCGATGGAGGTCGGTGGAGAGGCATCTATTGTCGCCAGTCATTCCCTTGGGAGACAGCATGGATTCTGCACTTGTATTGCAAACAGGCAGAAGAGCTAGGCCACAGGACAACCGAAGAAGACAACAGGCGAAGAGAATTTCACGTGAAGTGCAGCGAGAAAAAGAGGCAACTAGTGCGTCACCATCGGCTATTTGGCTAGATGTCACTGCTACCACGAGCTCGTGGCCAGGCCGCAGGACGCAGTCTTCCGCGACCAAGGTATATGTAAACTGGTAGCGTAACTTCCGTAGAAGCCCACGTGTCAAGCCGGTGGCTAGTTGTTGCAACAGTCGCCATCTATGTGGGGAGGGGACAAACAGAATTTAAAAAAAAGAAAAAGATGACGTCACAAACGGAAGCGGAAATGACGTCACGTTTTAACGCGATAGGCGCGAAATTATGAAAATTTTTGACAGGGCGCCGCTTCTTACTTTTTGTTATAGCTGCATGTTATTTTTCTTATCACTATGACGGCTCCATAATGGAAGCCTGCAAGATAACGGGAAGACGAAAAAGACAGATTTGATAAATAAGGTGTATTTTATTGGCGAAATATTGCAGTTGAACAGGATATTACCCCAAAATATATAACACAGAAATCAGAAGTAGCATAACAATTCAACGTGCACACTGTGATGGTGTAATGTGGGCCCAAGATCCGAAATAATTCAACCAGCAGTCAGGTTATTCTGTACACACAACACAGACTTTAACACAACCGATAACTCTGACGATTCACACACAACACACTATAGCATTCCTTATTTACATCCTAAACGTCCACGCGCCTCGCACACAAACTGTCCTACTCGCCGTTTATGAACTGTTTGCCGCTGCGGCGAGGTCGGTCGTCACCGGTACTCCCTTGGGCAGTCAACAGTCACGCTGCCTTGACCGTGGCGAGGTGGTAGTGGTGGTGATGATGGCACTGCAGGCAGGTAGATCACCAGGCCACTGCAGCGCAAGGTTCGCTGCCCGTCGCCAACAGAGCCGCGGCCACCTCGTGACACCACTCGGGCCCAGGACCTCAGCCAGGAACAGACTAGCTGCCGTCTCTGTGTCAGCACCGGGCACAGAAGCGGGAATCAGGCTCACCAGGTCCACATGGCTGCCGCACGCTGTTTAAGCGATGTCGCGACCCGAACCCGCCGACCAGCGGCTGCCGTTCCAACCTTGTTCGCGCTCCAACTCCTCGAGCCGCACGCCCCGCTCGCGCTTCCTTTTCGTCGTCTTCCCCTCCAAGGCATACCGCAGAGCAGAACTGTCGTTCCCTCTTCGCCCCGTCACGGTCCACACAATCCACATCATCACACACACAAACCTTGCACACGTGTTGCTCTTGTATCCGTAGACAGCGCAGCGTTTCTTCGCGTAGCGTGGCGGACTCATCATCCCGAAGGGCGACAGCACGCCGGCCGTGCGCTGGCAAAACACAGTCACTGAAACGGTTCCCGATGGCTGCGATGGGCTATATTACCTTCTGCCAAGTACCACGACTAGAAAACAACGGTTATGCGAGGAAATATCTACGGACGACAGGCACAAACCTACTGCGCAAAAACGAGCGACGCCATTTGCATCTCAAAATGAGCAAAACCATAGCAAAACCGTTCGCCCACGTTACCAGACTGCCTGCATGTGCCCGCTGTTTCTGAAAATAAACGAAAAAAATTGGCCACTCAACCACATACCCAAGACTAAAGTTTGAATAAAGTAATCTACTAATTTAATTCGTGACAAATAAATTTAAAACTAATGAAAATAAACGCCTAATTAATTTTTTGTTTTCATTATTTGTCCCCCCCTCACCTAGCAGCGCTTTAATCGTCACGCGGGTGTTGATGTTTGTCGCAATAGGTTTCCGACCACTTTTCGTTCCGACTTTCGCGACCTATTTAGATTGACCTTGTCCGCGACAGCCAAGTTAAAGATCAAGGGTGACGGAGCCGAAATAGATGCATCCCATGTGTCCATGACGTGATCTACGTTCTATTTCGATGATATTAAGAGCGGAGGCAGAATGAAGGAAGTCCCAACCGAGGATAAGTTCATGAACGCACGTAGCTAACGCAATTATTTCGGTGCGGTGACGTACGCCGTCGATGAAAACACGAGCCGCACGCTGACCGTCGTAGGTCGGCAAAAAAAATTGGAGCTCACTCGGACTAACTCAAGGAACATATTATGATCTCAAGGCTTACTCGGACACACACTAAAATTTTCTTCAACCGGACTCACTCGAACTCAAACTCACCAACATATTACTCACTCGGGTTCGCTCAGACTCAGACTCACGACCCGATCTGAGTCTGAGTGAGCGGACTCACGAGTGAGCTTGACGAACTCACCACGTTATTTGCGCCGCGCAACACAGGTCCTACATAAGGTGCTCTAACTTTGCGGAGCCGCGAGCACAAGCCATTACTTCAAAACAGAGGTGGCCGCACCGACATCGACAAGAGTTTGCACTGGACCTTCAAGTGTCACTGACAACATATTAAGCCGGGCAGACAGGAGGTATTTGAGATGATTGACGCAGACGTAATTTTCGCTACAATAACTGCAATCCTTAGTTTTCCAAAATTATGGGCAACAAGGCGGGAGACAAGGCGAAGCGGCGATGCAGAGCGGTGGTAGGGCGAAGGAGAGCGTCGTCTAGAGGAGCGGGAGTGCCTGGACGTTGCGCGGGAACTCTGGCGAGATGGAGACCAGTGCTGCGTGAAAGGATAGAAATCCGGGCAATAAGGATCGGGTCTTCGGATCCGCTCTCGCTCGAACTCAGCATAGCCTCGACGTTAATCCTGCTGGCGGCTACGGTAGTCGCGGAGATATGTGGCCACGTATACCGCAGTAAAAACAGACGGGGACGCAATGAACGCCACTCAGGGTATGAAGGTACCGCAGGTGCTCGGCCGCCCACAGAAGCCAAATGGCCACAGGCAAGGTCAGTACGTCCAGATGTCGGCGTATGTGGACATCAGACGTGCTGTTTGAGCAACCGATGGTGTCAGTGTCGTCATAGCTACAATAGCAGCGTATGTGGTTATCGGGCGCGCTGGTGGAGCAACAGGTGCTGTCGGTGACGTCGTGGCTGCCAACTCCTGCTTCACAACGTTGCGTAGGTGGCAAGCTGGGATGAAGTGGAAGAGGCAGTGGATCGCCTCTGTCCCTGCTCTTGAAGTTCTTCGCGGATGATGTGTTGCGGATGAGGGCTCGCATATGAGAGTAAGATGTGAGGCAAGCATCGCTGTCTTGTTAAAGACAGGGATGCAGCTCGGCCAGGCGCTGGCATGTCGAAGTAATGCCTTTAACGGTAGCAGCATTGTGAACAGCCAAACGTTGAATGCAATCATGCCTATTCCTTCGAGGATGTGGCGAACGCGCTCGGCTTCCGTCATTTTGCTGTGGGCAAAGACTGGCTGAGGGCCAAGACATCCTGGATGTACAAAATTTATGTCCCGTGTGCGAGTTGAACGCATGCAGGCGAGCTTCTATTTCGCGGTCTCGGAACGGCCCGATGATGATGCGAAGGTTTGTCGTGGACCAATAGACGAAGTCAGTTTAGTGATTAAAGTATCACGTTTTCGCAACACCGGTGAGATAGAAGAGGACATAAGTCAGTTTCTCGGGCTTCAGTTCACCGATTGACTGAACTCGCGCGGTTGTAAATGTCGAGCTAATTGTTCACGTTAACACCACGGAGACCCGCGAACACGGGTGGTTCGCGTTGAGGACTTATTGACAATGCACGAAGTGGGGGGGGGGGGGGGGGGGGGGGGGGCAGCCGGTGGCATCGGTGTTGAAGCGTTAGGGCTAGCGGTTAGGTCTGATGGCTGCATATGTGTGGGGCTGGCCGGGCGCAAGGGGTGACCAGATCGTAGCTCCAGGTAGGACAAGAACTCAGGAGGACGTCGGGATCTTGACAGACCTTCACCAGAGTGAAAGATGCAGGACGACCGGACCAGATAGCGGCAGCAGAATCGTTAATTTCACCGTGTCTGCCTCGGCATACAACACCAAGAAGAATAGCGGTGATGATGGCTATCTACAAGTGAGAATGATGAAGTACGTTAAAGGTGCTTGCTATATCTATAAAGGTCATTGATTATTGCGCTGTGGTTACTCATAGGCTTTGGTGCAAGTGTCATAAGGGCGTACCTCTGGGAACAAATTTCCAAGCCTCGGTTACGAAGTAAAGGGCAGTTGCTGTGTCAGCTCTTTCTTGTTCGCAACTCTAGACGTATTCCTGAAGACGTCCACATGAATGTGTCTATTGCATACATCGATAGCTTACCTATGCTTGGCGGGTGCTCAACGATGGCAACGAGCATAAGAGTGAGCGCAGGGCTCAGTACGCCGTCCCGGGGGCGTGACAGCAGCTGTACTGTGAAGAAATTTGGCAGTCCACTGTGCACACAAACAAGATCGCCTTGAGAGATGGCTACTTATCGAGCGGAACATCTTACCGCATATTCCTTCCTCTTTTGGAGCGTCGATGATGGCTTCATGCCTAACGTTGTGACACGCCCCATTTGACGTCGAGGAACAAAGAAGCGCAGAGACGCTTACGACCTTTTTCATGCCGAATGTAGAGGACAGCCAGGCTGCTTAATAAATCGGCAGCTCCTAAATGTGCACTATTTCTTGGTGGACCGAGGAAGTTTCGTGCGGAATCATAATCAGAAAGATGTTACATGAAGCTAAATGAATAAAAAAATGCTAGGTATGCATTTATGCATACCTGGCATAAATGCATACCATAAATGCGTACCATTTATGCAAAGGCACAAATTCCAGGTATGCGTTATGGACTCTCTTGTGGCAACTGCTACAAGTGGGGTTGCATGGTACCCACTACGACATAAATCACTATTATTTTGCGAAGTAGGGAAACACCTACTAGGACATCATTCTTCATTCTGCGTAGAAGCAAGGCACCTAATGCACATCTGTTAAGCATTACGAGCACTTTGTTGGCGCTGTGGCTGATGACGATGAACAATTATGGCTTAACCCTTTGTAATCGATGGGAAGCTCTAAACCACCCACTCGCATGTATACTGTCTTTTAGCAGCGAAGCTGTTTATGCTCGAGGAGCTGCGCAATGCGCTTAAAAAACTATCATCATCATGAGCGGAATAACGGCCAGCACGCCCTCTCTTTGTCCTCTTCATCTTCTCCTTTGCTCTCGGAACACGTGCGCTGATTCATCCGTGGTGGGATGCATTATGTCAGATGGGCGACAGAACGAGTCACGGAGCAAGAAGACTTGAGGAGGCGAAACCACGCTGGCTGGGGCGTCCTAATAAAGTCCTGGAATCGGGCACAGCGTTCACGCGCCCTCGATCGTGACAGTCCGCTAACGGAGAAGGAAAAATGCGCGCGTCCCTCTCACCGCACTCTCCGACGAAGCTCGTCGGTTCAAGGCCATTCGTCGCGGAGTTGCTCGGAGGATTTCACGAGAGACGGATGTGTCGCCCGCGATGCCCCGCTCGCCCGTTCAGCACGCGCCCGTGCCCCTCGCCGTCGACGCTGTGTGACGGCTACCTCGACCGCCATGCCGTGTGCCTCTCATCGGCGGGGCCTTCGCCGCCTCGTCACCGACGTGCATCGTGCCGCTGGCTGAACCGTGGACCCGTCCGTGAACTCCTGTGACCGGCTCCCCATCTTTCCTGTCATCTTCTCTCTTCGACGTTCTTGCTTGTCGACTGTCTCTCACCTCTTTCCCTTTTCTTTCTACTTTTCTTTTATTCCCACCTTACCCCTACCCCCACAAGGCGCTTAGCCGTGCTCCCTCAAGGGCTGCAGAAATTAGTGTATTTTTCCTTTTCCCCTAGAACCACTACAACAACATTCGTCGCCAATTCACCGTTCGCGCTTCACGCCCGAATGAATGTGTTTTTGTGCATCCTTGCCGGCTCCAAATTTTAACGCGACAGCGCTAAAGAGCTCGTTTCGCAGAAATACCGGTGTCGGCGTCGGTGAGGCTAGCAATTGAGAAGGCGATGCACACGGGGCCCGATCACGCATCGCGCTCTACTCTTAAAGGCGAAGCTCAAGCGCACTCCAAGTTTTTTCTGTGAATTAACGACAAAAATGGCCGTCACATACAGAAAAATTTCCAGCGTGATATATTTTGTACAACGCGAAATCTATAATTTTTTTATAACGGGAACTGAATGAGTTAGGTATTATTTCAACGAATGATGAGACTTACCGTATATGCCATAAATTCAGATTTAGGTTATTGCGGCGGCCCCCTTTACATGGAGGAGAAATGCTAAAAGCCCGCGTGCTTACCTTTAGGTACACGTTACGAAACCCCCAGTGGTCGAAATTTCACGTTATCTTTTTTTAGAACAGCACGCAAGTAGCTGGGACAGCGCGAAAAGATTGAAGACACGGCGTCTCGTAACAACACTGGCCATTTCGGTTTGTCAAGGAGAACTTCGCTACCAAACTCGCCATAATAGCACCGCCTGTCTATGTCACTGTCCGAGAAGTGCTTCTCGCAAAAGTAGTCACGAGGCGTCAGCTGTCGGTCTTTCCTTGGTACGGCGCGAGCCCACGCTTCCAACATCACTGGGTCACTAGGAACTTTGAAAGTAATTACCTTCTCCTTGCAGGACGCGTACCCACTGCTGCAGTTCTGCAAGAAACATTTCCGCCCCATCCTGAAGAAGCACTGGTCGAAATTCTTTGTCGCGGCCTGAAAAGCGCGCGCAAACATCGAGGAGTCGGCGTCGCCGGCGCAGGGCGCGGAAGCAACTGAGGGCGCTAAAGAGAAAGAAAACCAGCAAGTACCGAAGGGAACTTTCCTTCCCAAGGGCACCTACGCGTGCGCGCGCAAAACATGCGAGCGAAGGGCGAGGGGCGTGTGCATGTGGCGGCAGTCCTCGTCTGCTCAGGGGCCACTACTAGCAGTTCGTTTCAAGCACTGTACGGCCTATCATTCTGGGAGTATCAATTAGTAACTGCAGCTAAAATATCTGTCATATCCACCGCTTGATGTTACGTTGTACGAGGCGCTATCACGATTTTTAGGCGTCGCGTTCATAGATGAGCACGTAAAAGATGGCAACAGGCCGAAAGCGTCATCTGTCGTGCTTCGGCGTAAACCGCATTCCGCCGTGACGCTATCGCGCCGCCCTCGCGCGCTGCCGCGGCATAGAGATTCCCCTTCTCAAAATACTTCTTTCTCCGTAGAACGAGTACAGAGAGAGATAAAGAAAGAGAGAAAAAATTGGAAGAACGACAAAAAAAAGATACAAAGAAAGATAAAGAAAGAAATGGACAGATATATAGAAAGAGATAGCAAGACACAAAGAAACGATAGAAAAAGGAGAGAGCAAGACAGGAGGCGAAAGAAAGGTGAAAAGAGAGAGAAATAGAGAAAGGGAGAAAAAGAAAGGAAGCGACAAATAGAGATAGAGCGAATAACATAAAGGGAAAAAGAGCGAAAGGAAGATCAAGAAACTAAGAAAAAGAAATAAATAGAGAGAGAAAGAAACAAATAGAAATCAACAGTGACATAAAAGAGATCGAAAAAGAGAGAATAAGAAAGAAAGGCAGAAAGAAATGGCAAAAAATAAAGAGTAAGCTCCAGGCCTACGTGGAACACGCAGCAAAGTCAGAGCAAAAGCTGCATGAGCGGCATTTCTGGAGCTCCTTGCAGACTCTCTAGGGGCAAATACTACCAGTACTACGCTACATTTACTACGCTATAAATCATCATAATTTTTCCAAAGTGAGTAGGCACCCACTTTGCCATTCGTGATTTTGTGTAGAAGCGTGATACCCGCTACACATCTGTAAGGCATTACGTGTAGTTTCTCGATGCTGTGGCTGATGACGATGAAGAATTCTGGCTGAGCCCTTTGTAACGGGTTAGAAGCATTAAACGACCCACTGGTTACGCAATTCGAATTGTGTGACACCGGGTTGCTATTTTAAAGAGCCAGTAAACAGGCTCCGACTTTTTTTTTTACACCCCCCAACAGGCTCGCCAATTCGTACAGTAGACCGCGGCGATCACATTTTCCGAATATTACAGCGCTGCGCGCCGCGCAGACCCTCCATTTAGAAAAACAATTCCCGCGCCTCTTTCCTTCGCCTCTCGTACCCACTAATCCCACTCGTACGCGCCCATGGGCAACTTGACGTTCCACTGAGCTCGTCGATTGGCCTAAACCATGTCTAACAAGTTAACGCCTGTTCCTGTTTTCACCTACCGCTAGGGAAGTGCGCCTCGCTTCTTGGCCCTACGGTGATGCGGTTTTCGCCACGCAGTTGTCGGGATTGTCTCGCGTATATATTTCTCACACTGCATAGCACCTGCGCGCACTTGGCCTTCGACATGAGCAACACGTGGAACGAGCGCTGTCGGCTGCAAATCGAGCGAATAGAAGGGGAATCTCCGGTAGCTCGGACGGGTGCAAGCAGGGGTCTCCGAGCTTTTCTCTCGCGCCCCGTCGTCGTCTTGAAAAGCAGGCACGCATTCCTGCTGCGTCTGGCCCATCATGAGAGGACTTCTCAACCCAAGGGTGCCTCGTCACCCTGTGCTCGCGATTGCGGTGGCTCGCGGCATCACGGAGCTGGAACTTTCAGAGCTATTAGCAGACGCTTTTACCCCAGCCCTCCCTGCGCCTCCAAGCGTGAGTGCCGGCACTCTCGGAGGCCACCGTCCGATCTTATCGCCCTCTGCGCCGACAGACGCGGCCGTCTCGCAGCAACTCGCTTGCCTGTTCGACGCCGAGTTCACTGAGCACGAACTCGCTCGTGTGCTCAACCGCAGATGTCACCGCAGCGCGACGGGGCCGGACGGCATAACACACAGCATGCTGCGGAACCTCAACGACGACCAGCGCCAACTCTTGCTCGTCGCCTTCAACGATGTCTTCAACAGCGGCTCCCTCCCGGATACCTGGCGTACAGCGTTGGTCGTGCGTCATTCGTTGACTCAACGCTGCCTGTGTTGGTTTTCCTTAACGCTCTAGCATTTAAGTTAACAATGTCTGTCCTCGCCGCTCCTCGGTAGATATAAACTATCACCTGTGGCACATACCCGTACACCGCGGCCCGTGGTAAACGGGTATGTGCCACACGTGTCTAGTGGAAAGGGTTTGACGACGTACGCGACAAGATTTTAACGTTATTCATGTCATGACCCGGCAGTCATATTCGTCAAATCATCTTACCCTCCCATGCAAATTTTGGTCTACACCGAGTTAAGGAGGCGATCATGAGAGCACCCCGACGTAGGCGGCTAGATAGATAGATAGATAGATAGATAGATAGATAGATAGATAGATAGATAGATAGATAGATAGATAGATAGATAGATAGATAGATAGATAGATAGATAGATAGATAGATAGATAGATAGATAGATAGATAGATAGATAGAAACGCTCAAAATGCCAGAGGTTCGCTAAGAAATGCTTCGCATTTAATAGATGAATAAAACTTGAAAAAAATAATGAGACACACAAAGGGATTGTGTCCGTCTTTTAATTTGTTTCCCAGGAATTGCAGCGAGATGCGGGGCTAATGTGCCTCCGTTTCGCATGCGTTCGTGCCCCCGCGTTGGCGCATCGTGCAGAGGCTAGCCCTGGAAACGAAAGTAATGTTATGGCGCGTTCGAGCACTCATTATGCTCATTTATTCTTGGAGTGGAAGCTCTCGCAACACCTTGCCAGCAAAAGTGAAGTCAGCTTTTGCCCACCAAAGATCTCGGAAACATGCTCTTTTCTGGTGGTGCCTACTAGAGATCAAATGGTTTTAATCTGTTAGTGTAAATACTACGTTAATTATAAAATAAAATATCGTTGTTGCCGACGAAAGTCACCCACCGAGAGGAGCATTGGCGACTTGATCTCCGTCAAAATTTCCCATGAATTCGAGGCTTACTAACCAAAACAAGTAACACAAACACCAACTTGGAGCAGTATCTGGCCCGTAAGAGTTGCCATATTAAACTCGTCTGGCATGCGAGGAAAACGCTCGCTTTCCTTCGCCAAACGCCGTTGATTTATCGTGCCCCTACTAAGATGGCGGGCGCAGCCGCCATCTTTTGGTGGGCATGGCTTTACTCTTGCGTAATAATCGCCACTCCAGCAATTTCTTTTTAAAACCTCCTTGGTTTCAGCCACCACAGAAATGCGTTTGATGCCGTGTGTAGCTTTTTAAAACCTCCTTGATTCTACCGCGTCCAAGTAAACATTAATGCGGCACTGACTCATGATACCGCCACTCTCGTGCCCGTACAAATGTCGCAGCTTTCATGCGCGTCCCCCAGAAACAGGATGTATACCACAGAAAACGCCGACCCAACGCCCACGTCCGCTACATAAAAAAGGTAGCGGCCGTGCAACGCCACTCGCGTGCTCGGGCTGGCTCGGGCAGGTCATGCGCACGTGACCATGCATGCGCATGACGTGTTCATGCGTATTGTGATGTGATTGGGGCAGGACCGCTCCAGAAAGAATCAGACAGAACGCCAGTGCACAAACACACGTCCCACTTCTATTACACCCTTCACACATGGACCAACACACATTACGAAAATGTCTAACAACCTATATGCGGACTAAACTAAAGGAATAAACAGAACGTCCGGCCTACAGTTCAGGTCGTCGGGGTAGTCGCCTGGGCCGTCGTTCATGCCCCGTCGGCAAGTTTCAGTGGCGAAGACGGTGTGGTTGCAGCGCCGTCATCTGCAGTGACGAAGTCAGGACCCGCAAGATCGCCGCGTCGAACTTCAGTGGCTCTGCTGGAGCTGGAGCCGACGACACACGGGTTCCGGCGACAGGGAGTTGTGCCCTTGAGCACCGACACTACGCCTCGGAAGCCCACGTCAGTCCTCCTGGACCGGCGGGGCAAAGGCAGGTTCACGAACCCAGCGTCCGCTTTCCAAGACCAGCGGGGCAAGGGCAGGTTCAGGAACCCGGCGCCAGCTCTCCTAGACCGGTCGTGTAGCGGAGGCTGAGCTGTCCATTCAGCTGGTGGGAGTGTCGCGACGTGGCCGGGGTCGTACCTATGGGCCAGACGCCCAACGAGTTAGTCCTGCCTCGAACGACGAAGCTCCCGCACTGCCGAAGGCACGGGCCACGCACCCTCGAGGACACGCCTCACGAGCTGCCGTTGTCTTCCTCGGCGGCACCGCACGGCACATACACGCACACATCACATCCTCTTCGCCACCGCATGGCATACTACCTATTCAATTTTCGGTTTCGTTTTCTATCCGCGCACCTCGTATTATCACACGTATGTGTCAAGTGAAGAGGGCAGGAAAGGGATTTGGCTTGCGAAGGCTACATGGAGTGAGTGGCAAGGGTTTGAAACTCGCCTCTTCTCGTCATGGTTTCGCGCCGCGACAAATTGTTTTTCTCAGCTCGTAATGAACTGATTTTTAAAAATTCTTGCGGCATACTGCTCTTCATTCGGCAGAAAACAGCTTCCAGCGTCTAACTGAAATGTGCTATGTGGCCTGGTGAGTATTATATTTCGTGATAGCATGTCGTGAACTTGTTCTTCAATGACTTTCCTTTCCGACTGCGAAACACGATATGGCCGAAGGGGTATGGTACCAGTACCGTGTGTCTCATTGCGGTACAGAGCAACGGAGTGTTGACTCATTGTTGTGGCACAGCTGTCGAAGCAGGCTTTGTGCTTAGCTGAAAGCGCCAATAGCGCTCCTGACTGCGCAGATGTTAGGTTGCAACCGATGACTGCTCGGAAAATGGAATAACTCGAAGCTGAAGATCGTCTGGCGATGATGACATGCAAAGTGCTGCGATGGAGGTCAGTGGAGAGGCATCTCTGGTCGCCACAGTCGTTCCCTTGGGAAACAGCATTGAATCTGCACTTGTCTTGCAAACAGGCAGAAGAGCGCGGCCACAGGACAACCGGAGGAGACAACAGGCGACGAGAATTCTACGCGAAGAGTAGCGAGGAGAAGGGGCGACTAGTGCGTCACCATTGGGTATTTGGCTAGATGTGACAGCTACCACGAGCTCGTGGCCAGGGCGCAGGAGGTAGTCTTCCGCGACAGCCAAGTTGAATATCGAGGGTGACGGGGCCCAAATAGATGCATCCGATGTATGCGTGATGTGAACGACGTTCTGCTTAGATGTTATAACAGAGGAGGTCGAATGAAGGAAAGCCCAACCGAGGATAATTTCATGAACGCAGGTGGCTAACACAATTATTTCGATACGGTAACGTATGCGTCGATGAAAACACGAGCCGTACACTGTCCGTCGTAGGTGGGCAAAAAAATTGGAGCTCACTCGGAGTAACTCAAGGAATATATTGTGATCTGAGGGCTTACTAGGACTCCACTAAAATTTTCTTCAACCGACTCACTCGAACTCAAACTCACCAAAATATTACTCAACCGAACTCACTCAGACTCCGACTCACGCACGGCTTTTCGTCCTTCTTTTACGCGTTGTTGTTCACTTCAAACCGCTCAGCGCTAGACAACCTACAGAAGTAGGGCAACAAGTACAACGATGCTGTTTGTATTTTAAGGCGAAAACATTACATGTCGGTGTTTCAAGGTCGCATTTGGACGAGGTCTGGCAACCTGCACGTTCGCTACTGATAGGCAGCGTATCGCGGTGCGGTTTTCAGGAGAGGTTGAGCTTCTTGGATGCACCCGTCTGGAGGTGAATGGAAACACTATTTATAGGTATACACCCCCTCGTTTCGCCCTCATTTCTGATACCTCAGAAAGTTGAACTAAGCATATGTAGACGCCGGGTTGACATCGTCTTTACTGCACATCTGCTTAGTGTGCTCTTCTCACCCATATGACAACCAGACCTGGTCTTATGCGTTTCTGGTATCCATTACATTTGTAACAGCAGAGTAAGTTTCTCTCTGTGGTGGCCTTGCCGTACTACATCGTTCGTCGAGATGCAACCCCAATGAAGAGTTATAATTTACACCGACTCGACGCAAGTTGTCCGCACACTCCCCCGCGTGGTCACTCTGTGGATGGAACTATGCGATTTCACCGTTATTTTGCAGCTTATCCACGCTCCGTTTGGGTGTGTTGTATTCGCCGATCTAGCCATTTGCTGGCTGATGCCACCTGCTATTCTGTAACAGTCGTGTGCCCCTTACCTCTGCTCCTGCTGCCACCTTCTCTCACTGTGGACATTAGGAAAGAAAATCTTCGGCGTACCACGCGACCTCTGATACATCCGCGCGGTCATAACATCGCCAGTGGGCTCGCTCGCCAAGTGGATGTATCGCTCCGAAGAGTTCGTGTGTGTGCGGCTGCGATGCCTTCAATTCGTGCGAAGGTGGGTACACCGAAACACCTTCGAGCTGCCCATTTTGTTCTGCGCGAGTGAGGGATGCAGACCTGAAGCACCTTTTACGGACATGCCCTGGATTACAAGCCGCTCCTCGGCGCCACCTGCGGCACTGGATATGCGGTCCACATCATGGGTCCCTCGGGGGAAACACGGCTGCGCAACTTTGTGTAAAGTGCATTGAGGCCCTAGAGCAAACCAGCGCAATAAAAAAAAAATCACAGCATATCCACGTGGTGAATGATGATGAATGGGGCGAAGTCAACTCACGCTGCAGCACGGCGATGGCATTGGCGCGAGCGTGGTCCTTCTTGATGGAAGATATTGTGACTAGATTGTTTGAGAACCACAATGTGTTGCACACACCGCAACTATGGCCGAAACTGTCATCAAGGAAGTCCCGCTGGAAGCGCGCGTCGGCGCCTTCGGGCAGAGCCCGCCTGATGCGTTTTGCATCCACTTCACGTGCTCGCACAGCCTCGGGCTCTGCCTGCCAGTACGCGCGCTTTCTCGCCACTTGACGGTCCGTCACATTTTAAAGATCCGATTCGTTACGCAGCCGTGCAGCTTCGGCCTCGCGGGCTCGAACGGCGGGCTCTTCGCGCCGCAGCCGTGCAGCTTGTCGAGCAGCTTCGGCCTCGCGGGCTCGAACGGCGGGGTCTTCTCGCCGCAGCCCTGCAGCTTGTCGAGCAGCTTCGGCCTCGCGGGCTCGAACGGCGGGGTCTTCTCGCCGCATCCCTGCAGCTTGTCGAGCAGCTTCGGCTTCGCGGGAAGCCGAACCTGCTCGGGAGCCCCGCGCTCGTGGCCGCTGCAGTGACCAAATAATTTCAAAATTAACGTCTTCAGTGCCGGCGACACCTTTTTCGGTACCTACTGGCCTTTTAATAAAAAAACAATTCAATCCTGCCTGCATTTTATACACTTGCTGGGCAAGAAGTCGGAATTGCCAATCCTTGCCCAAGGGTCTCATTGGGGGGGTCGTAACTATCAGTGCAACGACATTATGCAACATGTTTTCAATGATTATGAAAGCTGATGTGGAGGACAATAGATGGACAAAGTTTAAGAAATATGAAAAATGGGTTTTTTTAATTGTCGTCAGAAGTTTTCATTGTCCGGTGTTTTCTTTAATTTAGCCCGATCATATCTCTTTACTGAAAAGTTATACAAATATAAGATTCGGCAGTGTGGTAGATAAGCATGCGAAGAAGGTAATGCGCAATTTTTGTCGCTCTGCTACAAGGATTGTTCGAGATAAAGACCTTCAAAGACCTTCAAAGAAAATAACGTCTCCTGGGCACTTATACGTCTCCTTATACACTTGCTGGGCAAAAATTCGGAATTGCCAATCCTTGCCCAAGAGTCTCATTGGGGGGGGGGGGGCGTAACTATCAGTGCAACGACATTATGCAGCTTGTTTTCAATGATTATGAAAGCTGATGTGGAGGACAATAAGTGGACAAAGTTTAAGAAATATGAAAAATGGTTTTTTTTTTATGCAGGAAAATTTGCGCTAACCTAGAAAAGGACAACACAAAGAAGGAACACTTAAACAGATCGAGCGCACACTACCAACTGTTTTTATTGAACGTAGAGCATCAGTTAAAATAGGGAACCCCGAACTGCGCAGACACCCCGTGGCTGCGCATATGGGTGTCTGCGCAGTTCGGGGTTCCCTATTTTAACTGATGCTCTGCGTTCAATAAAAACAGTTGGTAGTGTGCGCTCGATCTGTTTAAGTGTTCCTTCTTTGTGTTGTCCTTTTCTAGTTTAGCGCAAATTTTCCTGCATAGTATGAACCAACTAGCCCCTCAAGATGTCCTGGGTTTTTTTTAATTGTCGTCAGAAGTTTTCATTGTCCGGTGTTTTCTTTAATTTAGCCCGATCATATCTCTTTACTGAAAAGTTATACAAATATAAGATTCGCCAGTGTGGTAGATAAGCATGCGAAGAAGGTAATGCGCAATTTTTGTCGCTCTGCTACAAGGATTGTTCGAGATAAAGACCTTCAAAGACCTTCAAAGAAAATAACGTGTCCTGGGCCAATTTTGAGGTTTTTTTTATAAAAGCGTCTACACTGCAAAACTAAAAATACCTGAGCAGAACATGCATATATTTAGTTAAAGAAATTTCAGCTACTTAACTTTAATATATTTTCTGCAATTCATAACGAAAGTTGGCCAAAGCAGCAGAGCGGGTGAGCGCTCTACTCCACCTCTTCGTCAATATTAATTTCCTGTGCTTCGAAAAAATTTTTGGCGGCCAAACAAATTGCGGATCTCTTATTTCCACTCATCAGGCAATAATATATAGAATTTTGAAATAAATATGAGAGGTCGACCAGCCATCGAATATTCGATCTTCCGTGGAATCACCCTGATGTAAATATAAGTGCTTCCTCTGACTGAACCTGGCCCTGGCGTGCTCAGGAGTTCGCAGCACACATTTAAACACACAGTTTTATGAGTTTTCATTATCTCGCGGGCGTTTGGTTAAAGGGAGTAATGAAAATTTATTTTACATTTCCGAAGCGCTTTTTATTCTATTTTGTATAGGTAACGACATTTGGAGCAGCCGAGGAACCCCGCAATATAACCAGATCGACAATGGCGGTTTTTCGAGATGACATAAACCAAGCGTGCGCATGTATGTTTGGCTCCATTTGCAGTCGGTGCGTCTAATTCAGCGGTAATGTTCGTACCAGTATGCAATAAACTTCTTTGCATACACGCGGGGCACAGCTTACGGCTCTTCTATTAAAGCGATAGCGTTAAAGATCTCGTGTCGTAGAAATTCAGCTGTCGGCGTCGCTAAAAAATCTAGAAAGATGCAAATAAAATAAATAAAAATCTTCGGTCCTATTGAGGATCGAACCCGGGCCTTTTGCGTGGCAAGCAGGTGTCCCACCAAAAAGCCACGATGTTACTTTTTTTTTCTTACATGGTATTTATTACAAATATGCGTAGTTAGCATACATAGTAAACAAAATACTTGCAACTGCTTCGGGAAAAAACACCACATAAATGTAATGTAGTGGAAGGAGTCTCCTTAACGCATTTTGTTCGGCAGGTGTCACGACGAAAATCAGCTCATTCGGCGATTTGCAGGCGAATTGGTGAGGTCATCAAACTACGTTTTTTGCTCGACGCCATGCTTCGAAAAAAGACGGGATAGTGCAGCCATCGCATCTAAAACACAGACGAACTTTCAAACAGCTCCAAAAATGGACAACTATGTCCATCTTGCGGAAAACATCAAGCAATGAGGAGGAGGAATAAACTTTATTGAACGTATCAAGGAAACAGCAAACATTACATAATGTGCTGCCCTCTCTGACACATTGTGAATAGCATGTATCGACTACCATGGCCTACGAGATGGCAGGCGCGCCGACCGCCTCGGAGGCCATGCAACATATATCAAGGAAACAGCAAGCATTAGATAATGTGCTGCCATCTCTTAGACATTGTGAAAAACAGGTCTCGATACAGCCAGTGCTGGGTAGTATCGAAGATACACGTATCTTAGGACGAAGATGTTCTAAAGCATCGGCTGTGTTACGCCAGTTCCTAATTTTTCGAGATTTTTCTCAGTCTGACAGTTTTTACCACTTTCCTGGGCTTCGTACTCCCCCGTGACGACCTGGAGGCTCTCGTCCACCCGGAAAAACACGTCAAGCGTACCTCTAGGCGCGCTGCGCCGTATCCACCACGACACGGAACATCACCGCCAGATGCGCTCGGTGCCGCATCTATGGCTGCGGTGGCAACTACTACTCCTGCAGCCTCTGTAGTGGGAACTACAGACCATGGCCCTGCAAACAAGCGACTACGCGACGAACAAGACGGCTCCGATCCTTCGGATAGAAATACAGATGATATGGACCAGGCATCCTTCACGGTGGTGTCCTACAAGAAAAAAAGAGGTACTGGTGTTCCTGTCGTATTCCGGCCTACCATAGATGGAGGGAGCTTATGGAAAGTGAACCCTAACATTGTAGCATCAGCGGTCGTGACGTCGGCTCAAGAGAAAGTTCTTAACCATCGCCTCAACAAGGACGGAAGCCTGATGGTTACAGTGTCAACACTGCCCGCCGCCAACCGTTTGCTTACGGTGACTGAACTGGCTGGCGTAGCTGTAGAGGCCCGAGTTCCATACTCTTACACGACGAACTATGGAAAAATACAAGATGTTCCTCTGAGCTACTCAAATGAAGAACTACAAGACTATCTACGGGATCAAGGTGTCGTTTCAGCGAGGAGGCTCACCACCTTTACACCCGAAGATGGAGGAAAAGTCAAAGAGGTACGTCGTCGATCTGTCATTTTGGAATTCGACAGGAATTCACCATTACCTAAACGAGTTACGATTGGGTTCTGTAGTTACCCGGTCGCCGAATACGTCGGGGCAGCTACGCAGTGTTACAAGTGTCAAAGACATGGTCACATATCGAGACACTGTACTGGCCCGGTGCGCTGCAAAGTGTGTGCTGGGCCTCACTCGCACAAGGAGTGCACCTCAAGAGCTCAACCTAAATGTGCAAACTGCGGTGGTCCACACCCTGCTTCATATGGAGGATGTATTAAAAAGAAGGCTTCTACACTCGCACGCACGTTGGAGCAAGCACAAGGAAAACCACCGAGGCGTAATGAACCACCGCCTAACCCTGAAGTGGTATTCACGAGTGTGACAGACGTCTCCCAGGAACAATCACCACAAAGCCAAAAGACATCTGGTCACACATACGCCGATGTTACTAAAAAGAAACGTGGTAAATCCATGGGCTTGTCGCATTCATCGAAACCACCGCAACCGGTCTCACAAGACCCACCAAGCGATTACGGCCGTCAACAGTCTCAGTCGCTTCAACAGGACAAGGTGAACTGCGAGAGGCAGCAACTCGGAAACACCGACCAAGATGTTACACGCATACTGATACCGATGTTGTTTGCAGCCATCAAAGCCCTTGTCCGCGCAAATCCCTCGTCAAGAAGTCTCCCAGAGGTGGAAGCAATCCTTACAATGGAGCCGCTGGTGTCGACGTTTTACGCTCCGCAGGGGCGCGCTCCCTCGCAGTATTAATCATGGCTTCCCCAACGACATCTTCACCTGAACTGACCATCCATACAACCTTTCGCACATGCACCATATTACAGTGGAACGCTCGCGGGCTTCGCTCGAAGCTTTCGGATTTCCGACAACTGGTGCGAGCGTACCAAATCCCTTTCATCGTCATCTCTGAATCACGCGTCGGACCCCATTTCAGAATGAACGGATATTATTTTCATCACTCAAAACGACCTGACAATATCAGTAGGCTACTAATAGGCTTCCGCAGAGATATTCCGGCCTCCGAGATCGACATCCCACCCCACAGCGACAATGAATATGTGTGCGCCATTACATTAATAGGTAAACAAGAATACACCCTGATTGGAGTATACCTGGAGCCAGGCAGGCCTTTCGACGCTTCAAGACTTGAAAACTTGATTTCAAGGACACCTTCTCCACACATCATTTGTGGAGATTTCAATGCCCACAATGAAATCTGGGGCAGCTCACATACTTGTGCGCGAGGAGCCAAGCTCGCAGAACTACTTTCAAAGCATTCAATTGAACCTCTAAATGACGGCAGCATCACCTACCTACGAGGAACTACGTCTACCAGCAGCATCGACGTGACCTTCGTAACAAGCTCAGTTGCCCGTAATTTTCACTGGTGCACCGACTTGGAAACACGTGGGAGTGACCACTACCCAATAATGATATCAGCTGTGGGTGCGAAGACGTCACCAAGGAAACAAGTTACAAGATTTACAGATTGGGATGCATACAAAGACGCCGCTAGCAAAGGAATCACTGCTGCAACCAAGGACGACGAATTACTTTCTACAATGGCTCATTGCCTAAGAGAATGCACACGAGTTTCATCTAAGAATGACAGATTTCCGTCAAACGACGAGGAGTTTGAAAAACTGTGTGCCATTCGCAGGCGAGCTGAAAGGAAAGTATTGCGCACAAAGTGTCTTGAAGACCTTCGAGCCTGCCGACGGACACAGCGTCATATCCGACGTTACCTGGATAAACGTAGCTGGCAAAGTTGGCGTGACGTTTGCTCCACGCTGGATGTTCGTCAACCGGTAGCTAAAATCTGGAGGGTCTTTAAAGGCATGCACACGCCACTCCAACAGCTTCACCCTTTCGCCGCACTCTCTTTCCACAAACGAAAATCCCTCAAAGAACTCTCAGAAGGACACTGCGCACTGCTATCAGAAGCAACTTCAATGCCTTGGACCTCTTCCGCAGCCAATCAGCCTGATAACTCACGAGCGGCAGTGCCAGCATTGGACTTGCCTTTTACAATTGAAGAACTGAACACTGCTATCAGTGAATCGAACAGGCACACATCACCCGGCCATGACGAAATAAGCTACGAAGCCATCGCAAAACTACCCCACACCTCCCGCCTACGACTTCTGGAATATTATAATTCTTCATGGCTGTCTGGCGAGGTCCCTGCAGAATTGAAACTCGCGAAAATAGTGCCCATTTTGAAACCTGGTAAACAGCCAACAAGCTACGTCTCTTTCCGGCCAGTCGCCCTGCTGAGTTGTGTTGGCAAGCTTATGGATAGAATGATTCATAAACGAGTGACATGGTTCTTAGAAAGCCACGACAAATTTCCCCAAGAAATGAACGGGTTCCGCCAAGGGAGGGCAGCTATCGACAATGTCATCACCCTCGTCTCTTCACTCGAAGAGGGCCTCTTTGCTGGACGCATACCGATAGCTGTCTTCCTAGACATCAAAGCAGCTTTTGACTCAGTCTTTCACCATGCCATTCTTGCAGCCATGGACAGCCTTGGCCTCGGAGGAAGGTTGTACAAATGGATTGAGAGCTACCTAAAAGAAAGGAAGATATATATGAGCACTCCAAACGGTCCCACACAGTTCTACTCAGTAGAGAAGGGCGTACCCCAGGGTGCTGTGCTCAGTCCGCTACTTTTTAACCTCACCCTGATACATATAACAAGGATATTGCCGCGAGGAGTGCATATCACGATTTACGCCGATGATATCTGTATCTGGAGCGCTTCAACTTCGCGGTACATCACCAAACAACGCCTTCAAAAAGCATTACGGAACCTCTCCACGTATTTGGCTCCCCGAGGTCTACACTTTTCTCCAGAAAAGAGCACAGCCATCGCTTTCACGAGAAAGAAAATGAGCAAGTATCCGCTCCTCCTCGGTGGACGGCCGCTGACCTATGTACGGTCTCAGCGATTTCTTGGAATAGTCATCGACAGAAATCTTTCCTGGTCTCCTCAGGTGAAGAAACTTCGAGCGAGGATAGTTGCAGCAACGCAACTCTTCAAATTCATGGCGGGGACACGATGGGGGTGCAATTGCCGCTCAATGGTACTACTTGAGAAAGCAGACATTGAAGGTACCTTGCGCTATTGCCTACCGGTGCTTCACCGATTATCACCAGCAAACAAGAGAACTTTAGAAGCCGCACGAAACAATTGCCTACGAATCTGTCTAGGCCTCCCGAAGAGCTCATCAACCTCGGGAACTGTAGCGGAAGCAGGATGTCTTCCGCTAGAAGTTATCGCTACTCAGGAAACCATGCGCACTCATTTTCGACATCTCATACAAGGGAAGAAGAATGTTCTGTACCGCGCACATCTTACCCACAGCAATTCTGCATTCGGACAAGCCGTGCAAAAGCTGCAACTTACTGCTATTCGACAGCCACTGCAAACAATGCCTCCGAGATTTCCTCCTTGGACACTTTCGCCTCTTGATATAAAACCATTTGTGCCAGGTATCAACGGAGCAAAGAGACGCATCTCACAGACCGCACTGCTGCAGACTACTCTCCTCTACTTAGCCGAGCACTATACCCAGCACACTCATATTTATACTGACGCCTCCACCACTCAGGAGACGTCGTCCTATGGCCTCTATGTCCCCTCCACAAGACAAATGCTATCATATCGGCTACAGAGGAGGACATCCTCGACGACAGCAGAACTTCATGGCATCAAAGAAGCTGTCCTCTATATTCTACGTCAAACGCCGAACCGATGGGTGGTCCTCACCGACTCCAAGGCAGCTCTTCAGATACTGTTCAACCTCTTAAAGAAAACAAATCATCATCCCATTTCATTTGATATAGCGTACTTACACCACTTGGCTGTTACCACAGGCAAATTTATCACATTTCAGTGGATACCAGCTCATTGCGGTATTCTGGCCAACGAAAAAGCGGATGAAGCGGCACGCAAAGGACTTCAAAACCGAAATTATAGGCGAACCTATTTCACTAAATCTGATGCTTCCCAGCTGGCTAAGAGACTTGCTTCCGAAGAAAACAAGAGGCTCTGGAACCTTTCGACACATCATTATGCTTTCCTCTATTCTATCGACCCACATCTAAGAACAAGACTGCCATGCAGAATTCCTCGACACCTTGAAACTCTGTACCATCGTCTTCGACTAAACAGTGCTTATGGAAACAGTTTACGGCACCGCTTCGGTCAAACCGAAAGTCCGTACTGTAATAACTGTGGCTCTATAGAAACTGTCGAGCATATTTTGTTGGAGTGCCGAGCGTATGCCGAAGAGCGTGCGCTCTATGAACATTGCATGCATATGCTGACCGAAAGAACTTTCTCAATTGACTGTGTCTTGGGCGCTTTACCCCGCGCCACGCAACAGAGACAAGCGATGCAACTACTCTTCAGATATTTAGAGAGCATCGGTCAGCTCGACAAACTTTAATGACACCTTGAGAGCACGTAATGTCACTGTCAGCACACGTCCCCGCCCAAGATATAAAAAACTCAGTTTGTGTTTTTACCTCTTTTTTATTCTATTTTAACTTTTTATATTTTTTTCTATATCTCTCTCTCTTTGTGTCCTTCAGTCCCCAATCCCCTTCCCCACGCAGAGTAGCAAGTCAGCGAATTTACATACGCCGGCTAAATTCTCTGCATTTCAATAAAGAGCTCTCTCTCTCTCTCTCACGTATCTTAGATACTATCTTTGATACTTGTTGGGTATCTTGTATCTGTATCGCGATACGTCTCGCAAGACGTGTATCAGTATCCGTATTTCCGATACATTGAAGAATGTATTGTGTATCTTAACATAAAAGATACTGCAATCGTAGCACCACCGTGCGAAACAATAAACGTTGGCTGTACCTGATACTGCTGCCACTAATTTCTCAAGCTGATACTGCTGCCACTAAGTCACCAGAATAAAACTAAAGGCTGTGACATTATTTTATCTTTGCACCAGAGTTTTGCAGCGAGGATAGGCGATGAGCTGTGAGCGTCCTGGTGGAGCGGAGTCGCGTGGTGACGTTCGCGTCATCTCGATAGACAAGCGCGAGAACGTACGCCCAGCCGACCTTTCGTTTTATCGCTTTTTCTTTTTAGTTGTGTCAGTGCCGCGACACTTGGCACTTAGCAACTGTCATGTGGCGCGTACTCCAATGCGCGCGGCGTCTTTCGCACACATTCTGATGCCGCCGTCATGTCATTATCGAAGTTTCTTTTGCGTGGTGCTTCGTTACGAAGTCTGAAGAATGCAAGCTAGGGGGATTGCTTTGTGTCTAGTGGCTTTCACACATTGGCAATTTGAAGGATCTCGTGCATGTAAGTTTCGCTTACATGCACTTAGATTAACTTATATGCAAATAATATTCAAACAGCTATTGCACCACCGGTACCGATGGTGGATCTAACAGAACGAGCATTCACATAACGACCGCTATCATGGCGTAAGTCTCTTTTTCTTTTATTCAAAGTGTTCTTAAAATCATAGTTTGATTGTTAGCAGAAGTTATTTCTTAGCTGTCCTTATTTTCCATCCCATGCATTACATATGATCCTATATAGTTTTTTTCTGGCCTGCGTACTGCAATATTTCTTTAACATACTGCCAAGGTAAGCTCCCTGAATTATTCTTGCTTTTAACTGTCTGCATCGTTTCTGCTACTGCTTACATACTTATAGTCCACTTGAATTTACTGTCATGTAAAGGTGACGTTGAGAGCAAATATATAATACACCGGGCGCACCTGGCGTATACAGCCACAAAATTTCTGCTTACTGGTAAGTAAAATCGCGAAATTGAGTTTCCAATATAATAAAACAAATTATTAGGAGCCATTTTAAATATGTTAGCGAGTATATTCGAGAAATATTGTTATACTAAATGCTCCATTTTTCTCATGAGTGTCCCAACGAGCCGTTTCACGTTATATTTTATAGGCACTGAATTTAATCCTCGTAGCTATTAGAGGTCACCCACCGTGGTGGTCTAGTGGTTATGGTGCCTGACTGCTGACCCGAAGGTCGCGGCGGCTGCATTCCGATGGAGGGAAAATGCTAAATGCCCGTGGGCTTATATTTAGGTTTTACAATCCGAGGTGTC
>NC_051182.1:93974122-93992035 GCF_013339695.2 Rhipicephalus sanguineus | reverse complement strand
AAGCGTCTCGAGCGAGAACGAAACATAACTAATTAACTGGGATAACTTTAGAAAGCAGCGGGGAATAAATAGGTAAATAGGGCCGATGGATGCGCACACATGGACAGCACAGGTCCTTGAAGACCAAGCGGCGTGCACGAGGGAGTATATCCCCGAACACCAAGTTCCAGTTATCGACTCAAAATTTGCCCATTTCATAGAAGCACATGAAAGTCTTATGAAACGGTATGCTCAACAAAAGCGCATAGGAAGCTCCAAATTAAGATATCTCAACTATCAACGCAGATTCAGGAACACAGCCAACAACTTTGTAGACAGAATTTGCAGCAGATATGCGAGCATCTCAGAGGCACACTTACTACCACTCGCGCATGGCATCTTTTAAAACATCTCATTGATTCCATGAAAAGGAAACAGCATAATAGGAATGTCGTTGATCGACAAACACGCAATCATAAATACGGTACAGAAGCAATACTAAGAAGCTTAAGACCCTACATACCTCGCCGGGCATTCCCATTCCTTTGCCTCACTTCGTCCGCCCACCAAACAGTGAGCTGGACAAGGAAATCACAATAGAGAAGTTCGAGCAGCCCTTCATAGACTTCGCAACAGCACTCCAGGCAAGGATCGCATAAGATAATGCCGCACTTAGAAACCTCGATGAGAACTCCCTGCAAGATCTCACTGATATTTTCAACACGCGCAAAAAGTGCATTTCTTTCCTAGTACTTGGTAGTTCACAGCTTTATATATTTATATATACATAAATATGAGTTCTGCAAAGGGAAGCGCCAGCTTCTATTACTAAAGCGTAATCTTGTGTTTGTCTCATTATTTGCGCTGGCCGCTGCGTTTGCTCAGTGGTCACGGCGCTCGGACTCTCCCCAGAAAGGTGCTGGTTCAATCACGGTCTCGGCAGTAGCATTTTGATGGAGGTGAAATGCTAGAGGTCTGTGGACTGCACGATGTCATTGCACGTTGAAAAAACGTTTGTCCATATTTTTTTTTTTCAGTTTGGTATTTGTTTCTTATTACTGGTCCTTTTTTTTCTGTTTTATGCTGCCGAACGTATAGAAACTGAGTAGCCTATACACTAATAGACTCAATATGTCCACAGCCAGCAAGTTATAACTCAACAGAACAGAAGCCCGAGTTGTTCAAATTATCCCGCGCCCTCCACTACGGCGTGCCTCAAAGCACGAGTCTTCTTCGGACATTAAACCCCATTAACCAACCAAACCAAGCGTTCATTCTTCGAATAATATGCCCTGTTATGTCGGTATTGTTTTAAAAGCCATCATTACGATTGGTTCTGCGTTTTCGAGACAGCCCCTGGCAGTGAAACCAGCGGGAGCACTCAGTAGGTCCTAGATTTGATCTAATATGTGGATGATGAAAAGAGAAAATGCGCACTCCGCATAAGAGTCTAGAGCTAAGCGTTGTGTACTTTTCTTGTTGAGAATTTATTTTCGTCACGTCCCACCTATTTATCTCCATAAACAACACGGTAATTTATGCGTCACGAGAGTGCATTCTCAAATGTATTTACACGTCTGTCTACAAAAAGTAAAAATTAGAAATAATCCTGGGAGTGTTTTTCAATGTCCGACTGTCTTTTTCCATTGCTCGCGAGGTGTTCTGGGAATACTATTCAAAGAAGGAAAATTTATGTCAGGATGAGAGATAATTCGCGATTTATTAACTGCATTGAAACAGCGGGATTGTCAATGGCGCAAAAATCAACAATATTTACTAACCAGCAGGTGGTGCCTGCGAGCTAAACATTTGCTTTAAAAAAACACTTGCCCTTTCCAAAAAAACTGCTGTCTGCCAGCGCTGTACTTGTGATGCTTGTGTAAAGAAACAGCAAAAATCAAGTCTGTGTCCTTGCTGGTCGCACTGGTTCACTGAAGCAATCAGCTCTCGCCAAGCTGTTAGTTAAACATGATGTTGTTTTTTTTTGTGTGTAAGGGCTAATTGTATATGCGATGACAAAACTACTATAACAACCTTATTCAAACCGAAGGACACAGATACCTGCTTATATGTCGCGGAGATATATTTATTAATGTCACGAAAAGCTTAAAAGAAATCGCTAAAGCGCTCATCATAAGAAATTTGCCTCAGTCTAACGCGCAGGAAAAAAAACAACATTTTACATGCAGAAATGATATTCGTGAAATAGTATGTTTAAAAATAGTTGGAGTTTTAGTTGGAGAATATTGTAGATTTGCCAATTCATCCTTTATGCTCTAGCACATGCTGGCTGCGGGCAAACACGAATGCGCGGCCATGCACATGCGAGCGCACGCGGAAAAAAAAAATCCCGGCGCGGGGCATAGGAGTGGAGAAAAAGCAAGCGTACAAAAAAAAAACCGGTGCGTGGCATGGGAGAGGAGGAAAAGCAAGCGCACAAAAAAAAAAGAGAAAGAAAACGGCGCGCGAAGAGGGAGACAGAGGGGTGGAGGCGAGCGGCTGTTGTTACTGTTGCGATGACGACGTAAGCAACGTAATCGCTACGTCATCGCCCTTTGAGCTTGGCGGCCTTCTGCAAGGGGGGTAACTCAATAGCGCTCTCGGCGCTGTCGGCGCTTGCGTCGGCGGAGCGTTTGAATTTCGCGTCCTATGGGAGGTATACGAAGAAACCGACCCTTGGTCGTAGTGGGAAACCAGTCGTAACGCTAGTACCAGATCTTGACCTCCAAGGTGGTGCCGGTGGGAGATTTTTCCTGTGCGTTGTTGAACAATAAAAAATTCGCAGCGTGCGCGTTAACTAAAAGCCGAATTCTTCTGTCTCTCATTCCCCATTAGCAGCCATTGGCATGTTGCAGTAGGAAACGTTAGTCGAAGTAGAAGTGTAAGTGTTAGCTAAAAGCCGACTTCTTCTGTCTCTCATTCCCATTAGCAGCCATTGTTTACCTCCGAGGTAGCGCCTGGTGAGATTTCTCCTGTGCGTGATTAAACAATAAAAATTTTGTTCAAAACGCCGTTCATTGATGAAATAAACCAACGAAAGACGCCAGATGTTTTCTAAAAGCAAAACGAAAGAACGCCAGATGTTTCTAAAGCAAAACGAAAAGACGCCAGTTGCTTAACGAAAGACGCCATATGTTTTCTAAAGCAATGGTTTTCTAAACAATGAAAATTCACAGCGTACATGTAAAATTAAAGTGAGCTGCAAGTCGTCATAACTCATCGAACCTTTAGTAAAATGCGCCCGATCTCACGTCAGTGATGATGTACTGCGCAGAAATCACGGAAGATTCACGGTTTACCGATGAACCTCCGCAGCTTCGCCCACTCATCATCATTCACTCCGTGGATATGCTGTGATTTTTTTAGATGCGAAGTATGTTAAGGCGGAGCTCAATCCGGTGGTGGTGGTGTGCGGCGTGACCAGCCCTACTTAAGGTCCCTAGATAAAACAAGTTTTCAAGGTAGCGACACCCTTCCTTTTCCTCCTTGCTTATTTGCCTGGAGCGCCCCCAAGAAGGGTCAAAGCGTGCATAAAAAAAGGGAATGTTTGTGTTCAGTTATTACGGCGGATAGAAATATTTTATAGCAAATGAAAAGTAAATGAGACGTAGGATAAAAGGTTACTTAGTTGAATATAAGCGGTACAACATAAGAAGAAGCGTGATGTGTGTTACCCAACTGGCAACGTTGTTATAGTTTTATATTTCACACCATTATCCATGGCGTCTCGCATCGTACGTCGTAGTTCGTCCCGGTTCGTCCAGTTCTCCGAATGTGTTTTGCTCGTGAAGATGATGTGGCACAGTTAACGTGCTTCTTTTTGGATCCTGTGATCCTGACTGACCACAGGGCAGCACCTTGTTGTGACGTTGTGACGAGTGATCATAGCCGCTTGTGCGCACACAGGCAAAAGCCGTGGCCAGACTGGAACGAACGCTTGACTAGCAGCATTGCGATGACAGTTTTTTTCTGGAAAAATACATCCATTTTCGCAATCATGATGCCAGGTAATCGTGGTGCATGTTTTATTATCTGGGTGACTACGGAAGAGACCGCGGCATCGCAATGCTGGTGCACGCAACTTAACGACAAGTGGGGTTCTACCAGTTTGGTGTCCCGAAGTGATGAACATTGCGACGATGTCGTCGCCCTACCATCAGCGGCAAGTACCAGAAACAGACTTAAAAAGCGTTGGCACAGCGTCGCGTTTGAGCCTGTTTACGCCGCGTTCAAGAGCAAGTGACTCGAACTGGTCTGGCATGAAATGTCCCTGAAAGTGCAGCCACTTCAGCTGTATTCAACTGTATGTGCATACGCACAAATATTTGTAACGAGTTTCACGTACTAGACGCGCGTTAGACGCGCGTTCTGTAGCGTTTCAACAAAAGGCGACAAATCAACTCGCCTCGCAAAGCCGCGTCTACGGCGTTGCACGGAAGTCCTCGCGTCAAATGTTTTCTAGCCACACTTCACGGCGTGCCCTATTCCGGATACCACGAGGTATGTTGTAGAGGGAAAAACCGCCTTCTGTTTTGTTGCTGCAGCCGACATCACAGTACTTGACATATTCAAAATTCACGGCGAAGCATGTTCGGCCGACTCGGCGTCAACTGGAACGCTCCTCTTCTACAGCTTGTCTTGGATACGATTTCGTCTTTCGTCGCGGCAAGAATCCGACTGGAACCATATGAACATGCGCACTCGTTTTGAACCTTTTGCTTTATAATAAATATCACCACCATCCACTAACAGCATCACGTGCAACGAATTCACCAATCACAGACGCAAATGATGTAGAAAAGGAGGGGTTGGCGCGAGAGTGAGGAGGAAGGCGCAAAGAGCAATGAGTGTCGCTACCTTGAAAACTTTTTTATCTAGGGACCTTAGCCCTACTGCGCATGCGCATACCCTCTCCACACACCTCCTCTCCACTCACCCTCTCTCCTTCCCCTCCCCCAACCCATCTCCACTTTCCCTCTATCCTCCCCCTCTCCTATACCCCTCCCCCTTTCCACTCTTCCTCTGAAACGCTGGCTAGACATGCCGAAATTCTCTCCTGCGCAACGCCGCGATGAGCTCGAGCGCGTTCCCTCCCCTTCTCCCTCCTCTCCTACGCTGCCCCCTCTCGCCCGCCTGTCGACCGCGTTCCCCGCTCGCCCTGTGAGAATTAACGGCCAGGCTAGATGGAAGATACGACGCGCGTAGCGTCCCTCTTCGCGTTCCACGACGCGAGGTCGGTAGCATGCCCAACGAACGCCAACGGAACGCGATCGTGCAAGTGCTCCGGCTTGGCATCGCCTCATGGTCCCCTGTAGGGGGAGATGGTGTAATATTTTTTAATTTGTGCTATTTCGCCATGAAGTGGGAACAGTAATTTGCCATAGCACCCGAGCATTCTGGTATCCAGAAATACCGCTATGTTGTACTGATACCCGAAGTATCATCGGTTCATCGACAAAATAGTAATGAAATGAATATAATTTACTATTTATTCCTAGTCGTTCCTTCCCTTAATTTTTTTTTGTACAATGTGCATTTTCTTCAGCCGAAGGGGTTCCACTAATGCTCCCCTTTCAATACAACCCTGAAATAAGCGTTTGGAGGCGACGCGCAGTATCCGTGCTCGTTAACACTTCAGCGTAGGAAATGTTACAAGGAAATGCCGGTTGATCGCACTTTCATATGAAATGGTCATAAAATAAAAGAAAAAGGGGCATTCAGAGTAGTCGTTCCGTCACTGTGGGACGACCTATTGGAAATTTGCCAGCTCATGCACTTCCTGGTACCCATTACTATTATCATGGTAGATTATTTAGGGTTTGCTGAGGGACCCACTATTTGTACAATGCGCATTGTTACAACTCTACATTGACACGACTTGCATATGGTGCATTGCAATCAGAGCTGCACAGCAGACGTGTATGCACTCACGCAGACGCCTAATGTCACATCGCCCCCATCCAGGCGACCAACGCGGATGGCCATCAGTGACACCTTGTGGCAGCGGCAGTACACTTGACGCAACACGCGGAGCCAGCGGGTGGTAAATGCGGACACCTGAGGTAGCCACAGAAGAGGGCGTCGCAGACCTACTTCGTCTGTCCTTACTGTTTCTGGCGATATATTTTATAGTGTAGCACCGTTAGCAGCAGCGAGAAAAAATATGACGGCGCCGTGTACGTTCTACGCAATCCTGTAGGGGGAAGAGCGAACATTACAGCTCCGGTGTCCACGCAGTAGCAAACGGCCATGCTTGACTGACGACATCGATTAGACGGCATTATGTCGGTCCGACTACACCAGCGGTCACTTGCGAGTAAACCCACCGTTTCAATGAAAACTCGTGCGACAGGCGGCACTGAGGAGCACGAAAGTTGTTTCTTGCGGTGTTACGACCAGGGTTCGTGTTATCCTACCGCTTTCATCAGACTGGTTCACTCGGGCCCGGCGGGTCACGTCAATGGTAGCTGGCCTCCCGCCGGTGTGCCCGTTAGCCCATCTTCTGCAGAGAGAAAGGCGCGTCCGTACTAGAGAGAACAGAGGTTTATTTACAGATGCATGAAGAGATATCAAGAGAGAGAGATTGACACCAAGTGTCCGGCTTATAAAGCCCAAAGTCAGACAACCTTGAGGCACTCAAAACCGGTGTCCGTAGCTCCCGCCAATCCGGCGACTTGCCATCTCGGTGTCCGGCCTCCCGAAAGGAGGTAATGAGTCACACAATACACACAAGCCACACCCCAACGACCACAGGGTGAGGATGAGAGTCCGAAAGGGTAGAAGGGAAAGAAGTGTCGCTGACCTCCAGAAAGGGAGACGACGGCTTCCCCGAACCAGCGCACTCCTTTATGTCTGCGCTCGCGAAAGCAGGAATGCAGCGGTTTGGTGAGAAACCCGAGGTAGACGCTGTCCCATGCCAACTGCACCCGCCGGCAAGAGTCGTCCGATGCTTTCCCTTTTGTTCCAGTCAGAACCTGACTGCAGCTGCACTGCACACCTGCCTGCCCTCGCGGGCATAAGTTCCCAAAACATGCCGCGTTCATTGTCTTCTTCCAAGAACCAGCCAAAGGGGAAACATTAAGTGACAAGCGTGACTGACATCAGCGCCCATCATGGCGCCGGCCACGTCGCGTCCAAATGCCGATCGTAACAGCGGCACAACAGCAGATCAAGGGAAACTGTCAGCGGGACGCGTTTGGTAGTGGTGAGTGACAAGCCTTGCGATGAATAGGCGAGGAGTTGCCCACTTCATAGCGTAAGGCAGGAAGTCTGGTAGTTAACGTGTCCAGATGCTCAACGAGCCGTGCGTACGAAGTGGATGGTCATCAATGCGATGCTGAAACTTCGGTTCAGCAGAAAATACTTTACTATGCTCCTGAACATTGGCTAGAGGCGTGTGCGAAAAGAGAGACGAAAACAGAAACAAGCCTGACTTTCGATTAATGTATTAAGAGCCGAGAAAATACTCACATACTTTTCACACTCGACTTGCAGGTACATTCACACTGCCGTCACCCGAATGAAAAAAGTTAGTCATGCATGGCACGCAGGTCAGGGGATAAATTAATGTAATTGAGCTGTTATTAATTGGAGCAATCGGTGACACGCTGACACAAGACAGTAAATATCTCATTCGCAATTATCACATTGCTTTAGAAACAAGAAATTCCACATATAGAGTAACGTAACGTTATGCTGAAACAACGTTCTTTCGGATCCGTGCCCGTGCATGAATACCGAGTTTTTTTCCATTGATAGAAAAGCGCATCCCTGAAGAAGTTTCCAAAACTTCTTGGTCGGGGGATCTAGCAGCCCACGGCAATTTTTCGTCACAGTAATGTCCAGCTGCTTGAGAAACGTCGTCGTTCCCTCCAATAGAGAAAGGAAATTTGCGCGGGAAATGCACATCTTGAAACTTCATGCCAGCACAGTGCGTCACAGACTTCATGGTTGGTCGCCACCTGAAAGCTCGCCAGAGAGAGTAACGGCGCCATTGGGGCCGGTAGTTAATATGCCTTGAAGATGGTGTGCTCTAACAACTCGCGCTGAACCATTCGATGAAACGGTACAAGGAGACCAAGCACAGGGACGGAACCGTACCTCTTCCCGACTGCCTTTGAGAAAGTTCCTTGATTAGTATCTCGGTCTGCATCGTCCGTCAAAAGCAATTATTCCTTTGGTAGTCGTTCCCTGCACTGTTTCCGCAGATAGTCTGCGATCACCCGGCTTCGCGTAGGGCATTGCGTAACCCGAGCAATCACGCCCCACCTAATTATGCGAACACAATAGGGTGGCAAACACTGTTCCTGCAGGTTTCTTGGAGCATAGAAGCCGCGCTAGGGACGCACGTGCTATTGTGATGCCGCGGCCGGCAAAGGTGGATGGGCGCTGGTTTAGGCTTTGTGAGCTATTCTCGTTGAGTTATTACCGCAAATGCAGTAAAACATGAAACGAACTGCAACAGCCTAACGGTCATTATGAACCAGGTCAGACAGAATAACTGAGTGAAAATGCAATATCTTTTCGACCGATGTGCAATTCCAGCGTGGAGGCGCGAAAGTGCACACAAACGATGATCTGTGCTCGAAAAAAATCTCTGATTTCCTTTCGGAACCTTCCTCCTCGACTTTGTTATCGCTACACATTATGGCCTTCATTAGCCCTTTCTAAGAACAAAATATTTGCTTTATTAAGGGTTTCCTAATATGCGAAGGCAGTCTTTGACTGTCGAAGCAGTGTTTATCCGCAGGCTTATTTGGGATTTTCGGCAATCGTAACTTCCCCTTTTCTTCTAATCGGTTGCTTAAAATGATTTAAAATTATGAATGCGATACGCTGTTACGTATTTTAGCAAAGTAAGTTTCACAAAATATTTAGTTATTCCCTGAAGTCTTGAAGTTTGATATCACAGACGTGAAAATCTAACTGCTGAGCGCGTCACTCACAGCATAGTGATTGGTCTGTCCGACGCTTAAGAGGTGCTATGATGTGAAAGTAAGGGGTAATGGGCAGGGAATATGAATCACTGAGGAGAAAATTGAACAGAACTTGTTCAACTGTCAATCCTACCAAAAACAACGACGTGCTCTCAAAGCTAAGCTTCATAGCCGTGATGGAAGACTGCTTACTGAAAACAGGATCCTTGCACCTTGGCTTACCCTTTCGTACCTACAAAAGGCCAGAAAGACCCATTGAGCTTCGTGTAGCGCCTGTCCTGTGCATCTGTGTTCCTTCGTAGTCCTGTTCAATTTCGCGCTATCCAATTTTGAAGATTATGAACCAACTAGCCCAGCAACGCATTTTGTTACAGTATATAACTGTTTTCACTTCACACACTCATTCAAGTTCGAGAGAGAAAGAAGAAAGTTTATTTAGCAAGACGGAGAGCGGCCTGAATGACCTGTATGCCTTCCTAGCCTGATATGAGGAACTAATAGGCAACATTGCGGCATGCGACCCTCGCTGCAGTGAGGAGAGAATTGAACACACTTTGCTCAATTGTCAATACTGCCAAATAGAACGACGTTCTCTAGAAGCTAAGCTCCATAGCCGTGATGGAAGACTGCTTACTGAAAACAGGATCCTCGCAGCATGGCTTACGCTTTCGTACCTGCACAAAGCTACAAAAGTCCCATAGTGCTTCCTGAAGTGGATTCATGATTACTTCTTGCGCTATGCGCTAAGAAACGAGGTGAAAGAAACAGGGACGCTTTGACGACAAATGGTCAGTAAGCACCAAACTGCTTTATTCATATCGTGCTATATGTCATATAAAGGTTAACAATCAGATGGGAGGCGAGAAAGTGAAAGGCAAAAAGTACACATAAAAATACGATAAACAACCACAGTGGATACTTTGGTCAGCCGGTTAAGACAGGTGAGAGATTGGTGTTTGTCGCGTTCTAGGAAATTCATCTCTGCAGCAGTCAGCTGTAACACGGGCGTGATGATGCTTTGACCTTTCGCTGATGTGGTGAATAGGGCTCCCTTGATTTCCCTGACATCTTCGTTGCCACCGCGGGCAAGCAACTCGGTTTCACGAAAATTGGTGTGCATGAGTATCGTTTGCAATGTTGCGCAAGATATCCCGCTCCTTGCGAATATTGGCGTATATATCTGCTTTCGCGAAGCCGTTCAGTGACGCAGCGTCCAGTGTGCCTTATGTATTATTTGCCACATTGCAGGGTGATATCGTATACAAGTTGCTCAGTACACTGCACAAAAGCTCCGTTTTTTGTGCTTTACTGTACGCTATTTCTGCACCCGGTTATTGCGCTCTGATTTGCGTAGCCCCTTAATCCTTTGCATAGCCCCTTAGCACGGCGTCCTCTTTAAGAGACGCGAATTACATTTGCCATTTGTGTGTTCTATTGGCAAGGAAGAGATCACGATTAATGAGGAATGGTAAATTAAGCATGCATGTTGCCTAAATTTCCAGTGTAATATTTTGAAATGAAATATTTTCCTAGATACGACTGCGACGGCGAAAAACTGGTGAAGATACAAAATTTCAAAAAAAATATTTCTCCAGGTAAAGAAATAATACCCTTTTGTAACTTTGCTTATGTTCAGTTACGACATAGAGCTTTCAAATGAAATATAGTGCGTATTTTAATTCCGACCACCAAGGCAAGTTTTCTGATGCTGAATACAGAGCTTTTCTCAAAAAAAGTGAGGTTCGCAATTTTTTTTCAGACGATCTGCTACATCTTGAGCGACTAAATTATTTTTCTTTTGTAGTATGTCGAACAGGCCACCAGCATATAATTCATTATTACCCTTTGAGTTTGCCTTGTTCCTGGAAAAAATACCACACTTTGCAACTTTATTCAATTTTGCTCGTGCGAAAAGCCCTCGAAGAACCGACATACATAAATAAGTCATTATTTTTGCAGTTACATCACTTCATTAGCTTGCCGGAAATATCATTTTTATCGAGTGCATCCCATAAACGTCCTTTGAAAAAAATTGTTGTTTGATGCCTTGTAGCTCAGTCGCCGCAAAACTACAGACTCTCACAAATAGGCGGGAAAATTTTTGGCAACAGAAATAAACGAGCAGACCGAGTTTCGAACTTCAAGAAAAAAGTGGAAAGTTTTTCAGCTATATTGGTGATGGTCGGAAAAACGCTGGATGAATGACCCATTTGTGAATGTTGGCGCATGATAGCCACTGGAGTTTCAATATCGGGCTGTCACGACACAGCTCAGCGGCAAAACTGCGTGATTTGTTACGAGAAACACATTTAAAAACCAACCTTAATTTTTAAGTAATGTACATATTCGATAAAAGGCGTAGGGTTCTGATTCACTGGCTTAGCATGACTGCTAGATGTTCGCTGCGGTGAAAATTTTGACGACTACTGTGGAGCGTTTTCTGTCCGAAAGCTAGGTCGCCTACGGTGGTGGTGTAAAATGGCTTGCACGTACATTGCAACAATTACGCCGGCTCCATACACACGTGCGCTGGTCTAAGAAATGGAATAAAATTTTCCGGAACACAGTTTTAGTGTTGGTGCGTGGAGTGCATAGATACATAGAGTTTTACATGTTTTCCTTGTTTCGTGTGTTTATGTACAAGTGTCATGTACAATAAAACTTCCCCTGTACGTTTCATGGCGCTGCTTCTTGCGCTCCCGTAGAACAGCGCATTTATTAAAAGGAGAGCCTTAGATGCGTCATCAAATGCGAAAATTTACCGGCGTCCCACGTAGGCGTCTCCAGTCGGCCTCAACACGAGCGATTGAAAACATCCCGATGTGATGACGTCACATGACGTTATCACCTAATATCATCGCTTGGTCAATGGTGGGTACATCTCGGAGGCTGTGCAAAACTAGGTGACGTGCCTCCGATCCTAGAGGCAATGCAAAACCACATTAGGTTCAGAAAGCTTTGGCAGTGTGGCAGGGCAGGAACAATACGTCGACTGAGAAGAAATAGATAGCGTTCACCTTCGAGTCGTCTTAAGTGAGTGCATAAGGGACCCTCTGAGTTTTTGTCGATGACGATGGAGGAAACAGAACAAAACTCACAACACGCCTTTTGCACTCAACTAAAATAACTGCAAGACGCAAGCCATTTCCTTTTCTTTTCTGTCGATGTATTGTTCCTGCCCCGCCACTTTACTTTGTACACATAACATGGTGTTCCATTGCCTCCAGAATCAGACGCATCTCACGTAGTTCGCACTGCCTCCGTGATCTGCCCACCGTTGACCAAGCTGCGATGTCGTGCTATGACTTCGTAATGACGTCATCGTTTGTCATGGAAGACGGTCGACTTTAATTTGCCGATCGAGACTAGGCGCGCTACAGGATGCTTTCTTTACGGCGTACGTGCGGCGTCGGTCCCGTAGCACGCTCCTGTGAATGTACCGTTTTTGGTAACAGTGTACGGCTAGGGCGCCTCAACGCCAGCGAAGGAACGAAATAACGCTAACTACGGCAGGTTAGCTGCGCCGATAGTTTCCCAATATTAACTAGAGGGAGCTCTGGGGCAGCGATCGTCCAGCCACCAGGGGAATGATGAGTAGTACACGGATTTGCCTAATCGCCCGGCATGCGGATTCGAACGCACTTGTGGCTTCGTTTATTGTTGTGTTTTGGCGTTTGTTATGGATAAAAGAATGGATCATTGTGAAGTTGTGAAGCTTAAAAATTCATTCTTTTATCCGATTTATTTATTTTATCCATTTATCCAACAAACGCCAAAACACAACAATGAACGAAGCCACAAGTGCGTTCGAAGCCGCATGCAGGGGGATTAGGCAAATCCGTGTACTAATCGTCATTCCCCTGGTGGCTGAACGATCGAGTTGAATAGGTGAGCCTAAAAGGTTAAGGTGGGGAAGTAAAACTGCCGAACGTTTGCTGAACTTCGTCTTGCGACAAAGCGGCTCCATGCCACGCGGACCCCAATGGAGCCGAAAGAACGATGTTTAGACAATTCCGTGTTCTACCCTTCATTCCCAAGCTGGCTGAAGGGCCATGCGTTGCAGCTCCCATAGACAATAGCGCTAGAGTTCCCTCTAGTGTACCTATAGAATACTCTATGGCTGCGCCCCTTGAGTTGAGCGGTGGCTCTAACCGCGGAGAAACTCTACTATTGCGTTGAACTCCATCGCGAAGGCCGTAAGATGGAACGCCAGCGCGCCTTGGTAGTCAAGCTGTGGCCCGACCGAGGAGGAGCAGAGGTTGAGGAGAGGAAAAGCCGCAACTTCTGCAGCCCTAATTGGGAGCACGGCTCTGCGCCTGTAGGGGAATAGGGAGAGGCTAATAACGATGTGAAGAGGATAGGAGAAGGAGATTAGAAATGGCGGCCATGACGGAGGACGCGGCGGGCGGCTCCTACAGCCGGTTGGCCTGTCCAGTGTCGCCAAGGAAGCGAAGAACCGCCTTGAAGACCTGGTTGTGGTGCTATGCAGGGAACAGGAGGTCCCTCTGTGTAGCCGCGGGTGGACCCTGATGACGGAGTGAAGCGAGCAAGGCGGTTTGTTGTGCTTGAATCGCTGGACATACACACCAGGTGCTCAAGCATTTGGTCTGCCCCGCACGCAGTGCACGCAGGTGACGAGGCTCTGCCAAGGGGATGACGTCGGGCCGCAGGCCAGGAGCAGCCGATGCGTAGATGCAGTAGAAGGGACCGCTCCTTCCTGGATAGACCCCGGTCAAGCAACCGGGTCGGTGGTTTCATCCTGGCTACACGTTCCTCGGGGTGGCAGCTCAGCAGTAGCCACCTCAAGGTGTGGCTCGAATAGTCTTACGCGACCACAAGGCCGCACACAGCGACGGTGGAGTGATGCGCTTCTTTCGCCAGTGCGTCTGCCTGCTTCATTTCCCTGGATTCCCACATGAGATGGGACCCAATGCAGGGAGATATCAACGCCACTGACAATGAGAGCGTGCAGCTGGGTGACGAGCAGATGCCTTCCGAAGCCTGCCCATTCCGGTTTTGCCATGGCCAGCAGCGCGGCTCTTGAGTCGCATGCGACAGCCACGGGGCACATTGGAGGGTCTGCTGCGAGGAGGTCCACGGCCAGGTATAGACCGGTCGTCTTTGCTGCGGTAGAGCAGGCCGCAAAGAGGAGACGGCAGCATGCCGTTCTACCAAGTGCTGCCATGACGCAGGCGGCTGTGGCTGAGCCGCGCGTGCATGTAGGCAATAAGCCTTCCAGAAGCTCTTCCTTTAGCTTGGAGGTAGCCGCCGTCTGGAGTACGCAAGTGTCTGAGCGACGTTTGGAGAGTTGGCCCAGACCGGTAACCACACCCAGTGTTGTTTTCGTCGGCCGAGGAGGGGGTATTGCTGGAGGCACCGGTCCTACAGTTTCTCGATATACCTGTAGCAGCTAGCCCATCCGAGATGTTGGTCGGCATTCCCAACCAGGCAAGAAGGGGGCGCCCATCAGGCGCGAAGGCTAGCCGGTCAATGTGTAGGAGACCACGCTGTTGTAGGAGCAGGAAGAGAGGCCAGGCACCTGCCTTCCCGACGGAGAGGGATGCTGTCGCGCACGGCGCAGTTTACGCGTTCATTCAGTGGCACCAGTGGACGCACTCGGTCAGTCGACGCTGTACACGCGAGAGGAACGCGGCCTGCGTGTTCCCTCCCTGACGTCACATACCTTGCCCGACGGAGAGGGATGGTATCACCGGTGGCGCAGTTTGCGTGTTCATGCAGGGGCAGCAGTGGACGTGCTTGGTTCATCGATGCTGTACAGGCGATAAGTACGTCATCAGTCCGACGGCAGCCACGGCCTCATGCGGTGAAGCTCGGCGGTTGTTTAGCTGGGAACTTCGTAGTCATGCCGGTGTCACCTTCAATCTATAAGAGTACATACATTTAGGGCAGCTTCGCAATAGCGATGCCAAATGCGGCCCGAAGGAAGTGTGGATCAGGGCGACCTTGTTTGTTTTCTCTTTATTAGGAGCGAAGCTCCTTAGGTCCGCACCCCGCCGTCGCCGTCGAAGCCCCCTTCTCTTAAGCGTCGCTTTAGGTTGCAGTGGCCGATGATTTAAGAGTAAATGTTTACGCCTTGAGCGGTTTGGTTCTAGAACACCAGATATTCGAGGTTAAAAGAAATAAGCTCTGTGCACAACTGGTTAAATGGTCGTCTTCACTTTCACCACCTTTATCGTGGATTGTGAAATTGCAGCCATCATTCTAGCACACTACAAGCGCTTTGCCGGGGGTAGCAGCACACGCTCTCCCCACCCGGCGCCGACGCAGAAAGAGAATGAAACGCTGCGCGCGCCGCACGCCACCGCCGTCGAAGCTTCCCGCCGCATCACCGCTCGCACCCTTCTCCCACCTGTGTCCCTCTCGCTGCGCTGCGCGCGCCGCACACTCACTCGCTCAGTCGTTCCCGCCACCGAGCGCAGCAGACGCCCTTCCCACCCGCTTCCCACCCTACCGCCCTCATAAAAGCAAGCAGGGAGATCAGGTGCATAGTCGTTAGCGTACCATTTCTAAGGCGCTTCGATCATGGGTTTTATTCGTACACGGAACAACTGCTAGTTTCTTTCTATATCTGTCTTTCTCTCTCTAGATAGTTCTTTCTATTTCTCGCCCCTTCCCCATTTATGTTTCCTCCATCCTCTCGCGGCTTCTATTTTTCTCCATGTCTTGATTTCTCGCTTCCACTTTCTTTCCGTCTATACATTTCTCTCTGTTTCTAAGATTGTCTCTCTTACCCTTGCTGTTTTTCTTCCTTTCCATTCTATGAAATGCTTTACTCCCTCCATTGCCCATCAACCTGACTTTGCTTTCCCACCCTTTGGTATACTATACTATACAAAGCTATGTTCTGCTGCGCTAGCGTGCCTGGATAGCCGATGAGTGTGATGTTGCGCCTGATGGTGCATAGAAGAGTTTTATGACGCTCGCCTTCGAGTCGTGGGCAGGAGGGTTTGAATCCTGCCTCGTCAACAAATTCTGTCGCATGATGACAACGCTTATTTAGCGTCTCCTTATGCGTTCGCTTCGAAATGTGCAGTAAGGTATATTAAGCTTAGACTGTTTAACTTGTTTCCATTCTGCTAGCATTGCTTAATTTTTGAAATAGGTACATGACGGATTATTTCTTGTCTGCCGTTGTGATTCATGCTCTGAGGGTTGATTGCAATTAGTTAAGTAATATTCGAAAGGAAATACGTTTCTGGAACGCAGCCTTTGCTGGCGAATAAACATCTGGCTTTTGATCGAACAAAATCTTCATCGTATATTTTGCCTTACTCAAATGCAATGAATTTAGGTTCTTCGCTATTATTTAGTATTGCTTGCGTCTTCTCTTGCGAATGATATTCTCGCGACCATTGTGCCTTAGCCTTATTTTTTTAACCGTAGCTCGCACGGAGCGTGCTGCTAGAGAAAGTTTGATTTCAGCGAGAAAAAATGAGTGCCTGATCCTCTTGCTGCAAACGTGTAAATGTTTCGACTCAGTAAGTGTGCCGTATTTATAACACGACAAGACGCGCATGCAAATTATATCCACCAGTAATCTGCGTATTTGGGCCTTTGGTGAATATATAATGATCGAACAAAGAAACATAAGGGCCGATGCACTACACAGGTGTGTCTTTGAGCCTAAAAATTTCCTGACAGGAGACACACTGATGCACCCCAATGCGTTTGTCTGTCAGACGCTGGGGGCGGGCACACTCTCGTCTTTCAACGGTCACCTTGGTTATTGATCAGAGGCTGTGTCAATGTCAAAACACAATCTGTAGAGGAGCTGCAGGGCGCGGATGCCAGCACGAGAACTTCTGTATTTTTTACTTACTGTAATATTTTAGAGACTGAAGATGCTTGAATGCGAAGAATAAAGCATGTGTTCGCAGTAGGCACCATGTACTCGGCCAGCAGGATCCCAGAGTCCTTATTGATGACTACGTTGCAGTTTTAAATTTTTCGGGAAAGCAGGGAAGGGGGAGCTGCTGGACTAGACCATATCGTCGAAGAAGTTCAGTCCACCACATGATCGATTGCACCGTTACAGATAGTTGCGTGTGACAGCTACTGAAGTTTCGACCTCGGGCTGTAACGACGCAGCTCAGCGGCAAGAATGAGATATTTGTTATTAAAAAAATAAAAGAAAGCTACCTTAATTTTTAAGTATTCTAGATATTAGAGTAAAGGCGTGACGCTCTGATTCACTGGCTTATGAGGACTGCTAGATGTTCGCTGTGGTGCAAATATTTGTCGACTTCTGTGGAATATTTTGAGACTGAACGCTGGGTGGCCTACGGTGGTCGTATCAGATAGCCAGCAGGCACACTGCAGCTATAAGATCGGCTCCATACGCAGTCTCTGGCTGCGGGACCGGGGTTTCGAGGGACGGCCTACTGCTCTCCTGTAGAACAGCTGAGATGGGCGCCCTTCCTCCATATGTTACTGCGAACCTGTATACCTCTTGTTGGTTAGAAAATATCGTGGCGTGAACACAAAACGCCGGGATAAAGCACCGCCACACCATCAACAGACACTCGCGCGCCCCAGAGAGGCGTCCCGTCGTCGGCGGGTGCGGATGCACGTTACATCGGCTGCGCAAAACCGATGCGGCCGGTTTGGTAAATCAGCACCCAGGGTCACCAATTTCAGTTTTACGCTACCGGAAGGTGAGTGGTGTAGTGATGCAGAACTATCGATGATACTATCGATAGCTGAGTCACCATCGAACTATCGATAGTAAAACAATACTATCGATAGCGCTATCAATAGTGTAAAATCAACAGTGCGAACTCAATGCAGCATAAACTTGGTTCCCCACGCGCGTGGTACATAGTGGAGCAGGAGGAGTAGGCTGAAGAACAAGAAAATTGACATGCTTGTGTTCTTCACTAGAGTGCTTCGCTGACACATGATCGTAAAGTCAAACTGATGGAATATGACGCCATTTTCATGCGGACATAATTATTTCTATCGCCGAAAATTGCTCACA